>NW_009222324.1:0-3003 GCF_000690835.1 Fulmarus glacialis | reverse complement strand
TTACTCACAAGCACTCGACCTCATCATCATCATCACCATTGAGCTCTAGACAGTCAAAGCACTCCCTAACATACAGGGCTACCCCACCGCCTCTCCTTCCTCGCCCATCCCTTCTGAAGAGCTTATAGCCATCCATTGCACCTCCCATTTTCAGCTCAGTATACATACTAAGAAAACCCTACTGTTGCAATGTGCAAGTCAGAGGCATCACTTGAGGTGCTTATGAGACACTCTGAAATCAACAAACAGGTGACCTTTTCTGCCAGCATCACCCAAAAGCATGTCTTGACTCTACATACACAAAATGGATTTGCCTCCTCAATTTCAGAAACTTCTAATTGCTAGGAACCCCCCAAATAATCCATAGACTTTCAAGTGACTGCAACACCAGGTCCATAAAATTCCAACTAATGCAAAGTCAGATAACTAAGTCATTCATAGGAATTACCAAAAATAATATTGAAGCACAGCAACAAGGTCTTCCAGCTTATGACAGCAAAGAGGACAGGGTTTTGCGCTCCTTCACTTCAGCCAAAAACTGGGGAGAATACAAAGCTATTTTCTTGCTGTGTGGCCTCCAGAGCATTGCTGACCTCCTTGTACTCCCATGTCACTCAGTTCTAGATCAGAGTGAGATGTGCAGGTCTCCCACACCAAGTAAGAAAATAAGATTTAGCTTGTGAATCCTACCAAAGGAAAACAGCACACTAAACTTGATAAGCCAGTGTGAGCTGCTTCAACAGAGTACAAGGAAATTCAGTATACACTTTATAGTAATTTTAGTTTATACTTTATAGTAATTTTAGTTTATGTTGGTATTATGCCAGTTTACATAGAGATGTTTTTGTGTCTTGTAGCCAGATAAGTTAGATCTTCTTTCTTCCTTTGCGGGGGGTGGGGGGGGAGTATGGTTTTATTCTTTTAAAGAGTAATGAAAAAAACCCCCTTTGTTTTCTACGCAATCTAAATCTGCCTCTTCTCCCTCTCCCCTCCAGTAGACTAGAAGTCTGTCAGTTCATCTAGAACAGCTAAATTAAGAACCCTACCCTGTAAGTTTAAAAGCCTCTACTAATTGCTTTGTTCTCTTTTGGCAGGCTTGAAGAATTTTAATTAGTTCTTGTGGTCTTTTTTTTTCCTACATTCTAACACACTTGAATTTGAATGCCCTTTCTTCATTAAACCTTGCAGCCCACCTATGGAAGAGGTGCCAAGACTTATCCATTACTTCAAGACACTGGCTATATAAATAAATATTTACTTTTTTTTTTAAACTCTGCCTGAAAGTTAAACACTGAAGTCCTACTAGTTTTCAGACACTTCTAATAAAGCAGGTAAAATAGGACAGTTGCATTATACGTAAGAGACCATCACTAAGGTAACTAGCAGAACGCAGGTGTTAAGCTTTGGAACACCAGGCTCTAAAGCAAAGACCAGAAAGTTACCGGGGACACTCCCGCTGTTGGATCAATACAAACTCACAGCTCATTAAATAGCTCACTCTGCAATATTCTGCAATAACACTGATGGGGAGGAGGGGAACACATGTATTACATTTCCAAGATGGCTACATTTAACATTTTCAGCTCTATACAGTAGCTGTGAAACTGCTCATATAGTAGATGAATTGAGGATATATAAAAGCAATGCATCTTTACAGTGTTGCACCAACAGTAGAATGATACAATTCTGTCCTGCTTTGCTTTCAGAGCAACAGCAAGTCTTAGACACTTAATTCCTCATTTTATTTCAGAAAAGCAAAACTTCCATAAAAATACAAAGTGTCATTATTCAAGTTTAATAAAATAAAACTAGGCAGTTAATTTGATTCAGCAAACTAGTTGTTCGCTGTATCACTGTACACATTAACTGGATCATTAGAGATACATCTCACTGGACAATTATTTAAGTGGAAGATTTCATTTAAACTATTTTTAGCATAATTTATTTCTAACAGTAATACCCGGTATTACAAAGTTCTCAAAATGCAAAGCATTTGTTTATAATTTCCTCACAAAGATTTTCACATTAGGAAGAGTTATTTTTCCCCACTTCCACAGCTGTTGGTGGTTGCTGCAAGGACTTTGAACTAGGCTCAGTTTTAACTAGAGAAAATTTTACACATCAAGAACTGCAAAGGGATTTGCATTATCATCAAATAAGTTTTGTTTAGGGAATGAACAGAATAAGCTCTGGAAAAAGTGTCCTTAAACCAAGTACTTTTTGCTTTTGACTGCACAGGCTGTATGTCAATAGTCACCATCTCAGAGACCACTCCATAAAATCCAATAACGTAACGTATTGCAGTGCTGCAGTATGCATGCTTGCTATGCCGGGTCTGTTTATATAGCTGTGTGTATTGCTATAGTTTGTTCTCAGGCACAATGAAAACACTGCCACAATGCCAGAGAACAAGCTGTAACAAAACCACCTTTGCTTGCTGTTAACTAAAAAGTTATGATGGTCTGACTCTATCCGGAAACCCAGTTTATGAGTTAAACACGGTTTCAAACAGAAGCTTCTCAGAGACTATACTAAGAGCATCCTCAGAAATCTTTTAAAACCAGGTCATAGCTTAGAGCGACTGGAATAAAAGGCAAACTTAAAGCACCCTTACACAGTTTCGAAACACTTCCTTCCTTCCCCTCCGAGCACATGATTACCTCGCAGATGGATTAATCACTTCAGTGCCAAGTTATTAGGATATATGCCCTCGTCCAAGTATAACAATATATTTCAACTTCATAAGGCGAAAACAAGATAACATCTGCTTATGCAGCCGTTTGTGTTGGATCCTCTCAAAGCTTCACAGAGCGTAAGCAGGTCCTCCTCCCTCCTTGAGGAGGCACAAACACAGGGAAGGAGGGCCTCCACAGCGCCAGGCCTTTCTTCCTGCACGGCAGCCCTCTCAGGACCCAGACCCACCCCCTCCAGCTCGGTAACCCCCGGCAGGAGCTCAACCCCCACCCGGCGGGCCGGGGCCAGGCGCCGAGCGCTGCAGCCCCA
>NW_009222323.1:0-6078 GCF_000690835.1 Fulmarus glacialis | reverse complement strand
AGCCTGGAGGGGGGGCCTGCGCCTTCCCCTCACGCCCTACTGGCGCCAACTGCTGCGCAAACTGCCGCGCCACGCCCTTCTGATGCGCCACGCCCTGTTTTCCCACCCTGTTCGCCGCGGTCCGGAGCCCTTCGCCTCGGTGGCTTCGCTGACAGGGCGGGTGCACCGGGTTTTAAACTGCCGCCGTCCCTCCTGTCCCTGCCCACGCTGAGTCAGAGCTGCACAAAATACAGTATTTCTTAGTGTGAGGGAAATGGCTTATAGTTTGGGGAGGCTTTTGCCTTCTGCACTTAAAAAAATTTCTTACAGCATACTTGCCATTTGTTAATCTCCTTCTTGATGGCTCAATTGTACTCTATCATCCTCCAATACAGCTGATGGATCATCACGATTCTTGTTGCTGTTCCTTATGAACTGTTGGTTAAATGTCACTGGGCCCTCACTGATTTATAGATACTTTAAATTATTCAAGCATTCTTTTAGTTGCTTTTTATTAAGTCTGTTTCCTCATATTCCCAGACCCTCATTCACATTTATCTCACTTAGCTGACTTCCGTCTTCTTTCTCTTCTCCTTTTGTGTTGAAGACTGAAACAAAGTAGATGCTGAGAATATCCTCTATCTTCATGCAATCTATTATTTAGAGTCTTCATTTTAAAGAGACTGGATGACTCAGGGGATTTTTAATTGGATAAAAATTTCTTTCCTGCTTGGTTGCTAGGTCATGTCCATTATAGGTCACCAATGACTGAAAGCTGGCCTCTGCATAACAAGTCAGTGATTTCAGGTGTTCACAAAGAGATGATGGAGGAATAAGTTACTATTATGTCACCAACTCAGATTTCACACAGTTCAGCGCAGATCAAAAGTGTTCTGCTCAGTCAGACCTCTCACTGAAAGTTTGAACTGAATTTCTGATCATACAAAGATCAGCTGAATAAAAACTTGCCACACAGATGGAGCTAATTGTATTTTCAAGAGGAAAGGCTCTTGCTAAATAGAGAAGGAAATTAAACAATTTTGCAAAACAGAATGAGGGATACTCAGACAGTTTTGTGAGTGGTTAAACTGGTATCATTCATGCTGTATTTTTTTTTTTTTTAATATAAAGAATTTTATTTATAACAGCTGAAAGTCTGGAATCTTTGACCTAACCCTTTTGTACTATTTTTTATTGAAAGTATAAACAATTCCGACTGCAATACTATGCAACACCATGACAACTATCAATGAATGGCAAAGTCCTTTGTGCATACAGAAGAATTCTATAAAGATAACATCAGATAAAGTTGGGCAGGTAATTACAGGTAGACAGATGCTGCGAGGCAGGATCACGAGAGGGGAGCACTCTGCAGAAGAACACATATCAAGCTCAACACACAGAGGCAGAATCCAGAAAGCCTGTTCTCAAATCTGCTTTTACATACCCATCTATTTCCATTATAATCTTTCAGAAGCTCAGCTTTGCTCCTGTATTTTCAGCTAGATCCTGTCCCTGCCAAGAACTATGGCACTGAAATTCAAATATATTTCTTTTGTAACCCTTTTATTACCTTAAGCGCCTTTGTTTCCCATACACACAGCAACAGTACACTCTTACTGTTCTTTGCTGTTTGAAAGCAGAGTAGGAGCAGCCTTAACCACACTTTTGTTTAAAAATACAGAATCAGTGACCAAATTGTTGTCTTAATCACACAAAAACCTGGGAGGACTATATGAATTTTCTGAGATGGAGTAATCTTCATGAGTATCAATACATTATGTTTGATGTGTCTGCATATTTCTATCAGCAAAAAGAAACTGTATATATTCTTAAAAAATACACAGAATTATTCACACAATATTGTTTTGGGAGGAGACCAGTTTCCTGGACAACACCTAAACAAAGTGCTTATTTTGCAATATTAACATTCTTTTTCTCAGCTCTCTCATTTATGCAGGTCCCCTTTTCTGACTTAAGATATTAAAAGCGATTTTGGGAATATTCTGCAACCTTTTCATTAAAAAATAAACAACAGATTATGAATACAAAGTTGAAGATGAAAGCTGAGATCATAGAAAATGGCAATACAAACTTTAAATCTCCCTTCCTGCCTCTTTCGTTATTTGATAAATTCACAATGAGAAATAGCTTTGTTGCATTAAAGTATGTATGTGTACATATGTACACATGCAGACATGTGCACACATATATATTAAAGGGAACATATTAAAGTGAACATATATATATAAAAAACTGGAACAAATGTATATTGGCTCTCATTAGATGAACAGGCCCTCAGAGTCAACAGTAATACACAAACATCTTTAGGGAACTTGATGTGTGATCAACAGTTGCACACTGACAGGTTTTTTTCCTCAATTTCTGGTATGAAAACCTCTTATTTATTCACCTGTGTTAAAACAAGATGTTTAACATTGGATAAGAAAATGCATCTGATGTTGAGACATGTGGTTAGAAAGGTAGATACATGATGTTGCAAGTGCATTCTATAAAACATAGAGTAAGAAATAGCTATCATATACTCAGCGTGTACTGACTTCTATAACAGAAAAGTATTCGGTCAGCAGATGCGGCCAAACTGCTAACAATAAACATTAGTGTGCTATCATTGTAATCACCAGTCTACCCTCCTTAAGGTAGGGAGTGGAGGAAATAAATATTTTTCTCTATCTGAAATGAGGTCTGATCCTTACAGAAGAAATACAGAATTTCATATAGGTTGCTCTTAAAATATTGCATTACTTCTGCTAATAAAAGATCTAGACTTTAATTATAACAACGTGTTCCCATACAGTGCTTTAATGTTAATTTTTTCTCAAACTATATTACAAAGATCATTATCTTTATGGCCATTCTAAAGGTAGGGGAACAAGGCACAGAAAGATGGCCCTCCATAGCCATTGTCACCCAGTGGTCATAGAATAATACAAGCTCTCTAGACCTCCACTCTCTTCACTAAACAGCACTTCTCCCTTAGAACTGTTAGTTTCATACCCATCAATTTTAAAACTACAAGGAAGATGGTGATTTTTAAGCATGTGTCTTATGGGAAAAAATAACCCTCAGAACAGGAACATAAATATACACAAAAGATAGCCTGAAGCAATGAATCCATCACCCATGTATAATGTCCTACTGAGAAGGCAGCATTAACACTTTTCTGGATGCAGCTAAAACAGACATTTCTGCCCTAGAAAATTAGTCTCCAGTACTTGTTCTGCTTCACAGGATGTTATGGTAACCCCAGGAGGATGCCTGCCCTGTTTGTCTGAGAAAGCAAGAAGCAACGGAAGCTTTCGATTACCTCAGTCTTCGTAAAATTAGAACATTTTACAAGGTTTAAAGAAAATAAAAGTAGAAAGGATTTGGGTGAGATCAGAAGCAGTGGCACAGTGAAAATGTGAAACCAAAGCTGTGACCAGTTCCAACTGTCACACTACCCATGACAGTCTTTGTCTCATAATCCTGGCCAGAGTTCTAATTTAGATAATCACATTCTTTTTAGCTAACATTCTCCCTCCACTTTCAGTTGGCTGGGACGTTTTTCTTTCTTTTTTTCTAATATGAACTGCATGCAGAGTTAAACTGGGCAGTGTTAAGCAGCTGCTGCATTTCATTCCAGGCAGATTGCCATTGATAGATCACGTCGTATGACATTGAGGGCCACTGAACTGAGAATCAGAGGTGAGTACCTGGAGTGAATATCTAACCCCAGTGAATCAATAGTAAAACTTCCTTCGGTACCAGTTAAGGTAGGATTTCATAGCTTTGCTATTGTTATATACTTTGAGCAAGTCACTGAACCTCTGTTTCTCTTTCTTACCTTACCTACTTAATCCCTCTGGTACAAAACCTTCTGCTTATGTTGTGGTAATATCCTAATATAGACGAGTCCTGATCTCAAATGAATGTCAAGGCACAAACAGATTGTGCATATTGCACTAAATTACCAAGCCCACAGAAATTCTTAACTTCACGTGTGCTTGCACACTAAGACCCACTGAATATTTTGCTAGAGAAATAATCCTTCAGGGTTCTCTGTCCTGCTCTGGACCTTCAAAAAGGCAGAAACACACATAGTCAGTTGCTACCAGCAGTTGCTTGAAGTTAACTGAGAAGATCCCATCAAAAACAAAATGATCCAGAGACAGAATTGATGCAAAAGAGGCTTGCACTGCCAGAAGAAATTGAAGGGAACTCCATCTGTTTGGATGCACCTGTGAAATGGAGAATGTCCACTTTCTAAAGACTGTCCTCTTCGGCCTGAGAGCGAGCAGCACATCAAGAGGCAAACCACGCAGGTTACAGCTGGATAATATAACCAAATGGACAACAAGCAGCTTAACACGCTGCCGTGCAAAGCAAAACACAAAAGCAAAAGACAAAGGCTGGCCTCCACAGTCATTAGGCTATGGAAGAGGGGAAGCAACTCAAGGAGAATATAGGCATATTTAGACCCTTACTTAGCATTTATGATAGATGAATGTTATTTCGGGGAACTTGAATCACCATTGAAAGTAGCTTGTAATCACAGAGGGACTTGGCTAACTTGAGTGCTTGCCGCTCCTCAAAAATTTTTTTCCTCTTTTTCCAGTGAAAAAGAGCTCAGGGATGTGAAGCAAAGTCCCCTGGGCTAACACTAACTGCCCTAAGGTTGTAAAACAACAACCAGTTTTTAAATTATCCATTTCACAAATTATAAGCAGTTTTAAACTCACTAAACCTTGGGCATAGGTGGAACACCAAGTCCCAACCTGAAATTTCTGATATTAACAAAACAGCTTCACTGACCAGGCTCAGTTGAGAAAAGGCAGAAAGAAATGTATAAACCTAGTAGAAAAAGACTGGAGGTGAATGGAGCAGCACTGTTTCATTTGGTTTGAAGTCCAACAGATTGCTCAAGTTGGGGTTTTCTCCCACTTTCAGGTTTTACATTGCAGTTACTGCTGTAATTGACTGCCTAAAAAGCAAACTTTCTGAATTAGTTTGGATTGCTAATTTTATGCTTTATTTTTCCTTCTTTGAGTTTCCTCTTTATTCCTTATTCATAAACTATTACTCCAGCCTAAAGTGTTTCAACTTCTGCTAAGGACAATACAAGCATCTTTCAGCCTCACTATATGAATCTATTTGGAAGCATCATTTATTTGCATGCTTGTATTTGATCTTAGTGCCTGCTTACTGGTATTTTTCTTCCTCGGTATAAACTTGGCTTGTTATTTGTAAAGGAATTTCATTTTAAAAAAGCAAGCACATCATAAAATGTGGAAAGCTATTCTGATGATCAGCACAGTGATGAGGTAATTATTCAAGGAAGAATTTAAGTAAGCAAGACTGCATCACCAAAGAGGAAGATCAGCTTCAATGTCACCACCTTCACAAAAATAAGTTCGTGGAATTTTGCAAAAAATATTATTTTAGCTGTACTAAATACGCATAGTGAACAGTCTCTTGTGTCGAAAACCTCATTTGACATATGAAAGGTGGTTGAAGGGACACTTTCCCTTAGGCTATTATTTGAAGATTAGCAAGAAACAAAGGCTTTCTTGCTTCCAGGTGTCTAAATGAGCTCAGAATTACCTTAAGCACAGTATTCTGTCTTCCTCAGAGCCCGAGTTAAATATACAGCTCTGTGAGACACTAATTACTGTGCCAAAAATCACCAATAATGACAGCCAGATATAATACACCATGTAGAATCTCAGTGCTTAGGAGTTCGTTTCATCCCTCTCTGTTTTTGAAAGAGAAATTACAGGTAGAACTTTTCTAAACCGCAGTTACCTGGAGCGGCAGAGGCACTGTTTCTGCTTGTGCGGAGCATCCCTTCAGACAGAGGCTTCCCCGCCCTGGGGGACCACAGGGAGGTGGAGAATCCCAGGAGTGGTTACCGGAGGGCACGGCCAGATTTATACAGTCCCTCACACAACTTTCAAGATAACTCCAAAATATTTTCCATTATTCACCTGGAGCTGCTCATATTTTTTTAAAACAGTATGGATTGTTTTTCAGCTACCCTAAATAAGAAGACCACTTTGTTGAATGTCATCTAAGTCATAGAATCATAGAATCATAGAA
>NW_009222322.1:6873-12198 GCF_000690835.1 Fulmarus glacialis | reverse complement strand
TCACCTTTCTGAAATACCACTTCTTAAATTTCTCTTGTAATGTAAAAAGAGAATTTGCTATTTTTGTTAAAAGCAATTGCAGAATATTCTCTCCCCTAATTTCGTTCTCTTTTACATTTCTGGCTAACGTAATTTCTACTTATCATAAGACCAGATCATAAAGCGTGAGTTTCATAAAGTCCCTGTATATAAAAATCAATAATTTATTACATTAAAATCACGCGGCGGAAATTTTTAGAGAGGGATCTATGTGCAAATCCATGGCTACTATTTGACAGCAAGTAAAATGAGACATTTTGCTCCACACTGTGCTCTACCACTTCTGCCTCAGAACAAAACGCAGGATAAATAAATTTTCATAGGGAAATCCTATAATCTATCTACTTAACAACAGCCTTTACTGGGCCATAAATGCCCCAAAGATTTCTTCAGCCACCAGATATGATTTAAAAATAACATTGGAAGCATTGAATTTTCTTAGTTACACATCAAAAAGGTATCTTTATAAGTATCTAGGCTTCTGAGCTGCTGAAGCAATGACTGCTTCTTACATCCCAAAGCACGGAATTTACGTTAATCTGGAACAGGTATATTTTATTATGGAAGCATTTTCTAACTAAAGTAAAATGGACTTCCACATTACCAAAGTATACTAAAAAGTAGGAAACTGAGGTCTGGCATAAACAGGCATAACTAAAGTTAATCCTTAAAAATGATGACTTCCCTCCCCTCAAGCCCTACATCATTCATAAAACTTTATGTGGAACTACTCCTTAAGCAATCATTTTTTCTTGACTTTCCTAGCAAGTGACTAGATAGAGTAACATGCTGCAGGGTGTTGTAAGACAACCAACTGATCCCATGGACAAATCCTGCTCGTGGTCCGCTCTGGGTGCACTGGCACTTGCCAGTGTATCTGCCACTTGTGTGAAGGAAAAGGAGGGTGCCAGCACACAGACATTCGACTTCCAGCACTAACGAGGCTTCCTGGGATCAGGTACTAAATTGGTCCAGTGCATCCCAACTCCTTTCTCATGCAACCCTGCAAGCACCAACACTTGTTTCCTCACAGTTTATTGTATAAGGTAAGGAAGAGCATCTAGGCCCTCAGTAATCACATCCTCCCATGCAGCTGGAGAAGGAAAATAGATCACATGTAGCACACTGGCTTTACCACCAGCAACAACTCAGTGTGTTCCCCAAAGCTGAGAATATGATGGGAGGAAAAAAGGAAAAAAACAAAACCAAAAACATAGGGGAGGACACACGGAGAGCACAGCTCTTGCTTCCAGGACTTGAAAAATCTTTCCTTTGGGTTTTAAGTACTTTTCTGAATCAATTTATCAAGGTAGTTACGACCCAGAAATCACCATGGTATCTGAGAACCCCATCTGAAGCCCTTCAGAGCCACCCACAGAGATCCCAAGAGGGCAGTCACAGCACACTGCCAAATGAGTCTAACTCCTTTTTATTATTATTAGCTCTCAAAGACTAAAACCTTTGGAAACATCTGACTAAGGGGCTTCTCGGAGATCTGGGAATTCTTCCATGGAAAAAACAGGACCTGTGGTTAACATTTTGGAATAACATATTTCATGGAAAGTCCCAACTGTTATAACTGAATACATTTCTATTACCTACACAGTCCATTACCAGCACACTATTTCATCAGCTTCCACATAGAGAATTACTCCTGTAGTTATCCACTTGTGTAACAGTATTTGGCCACGCTATCTGTCTGTCCTCTCTGCATGTCTCTCACAATGATGTCTTGACATCTTTTTGCCTAAGCTGAAGCTAGGTTTGATTTGAAAATTGTCCCTCTTTAGTATTTCACCTTTAATTTAATCTTGAGATAAGCAAAGATGAAACAGGAATATTGCCATCCAGTCTGATATCTAAATTTGACCTAACCCATCCCCAGCCTTTCTCATCCACCATCTCTTTGCCCCCTGCCTACTGGAAGTCTGTATTACAAGTGTCCCACAAGCTTTAAGTTATTTTTTAGGTTGCTTCTTTACACTGAATACTCCCTCTTTCTACTGATGTTTCTATACCAACCAGAGACTGCATGGCTCCTACGTATAAAAGAGGACTCCCACTGATGATGTAGGTTTTCTTTATACTGACTGATTCAATTACAGTGCTTGGGAGTGTAATTTTGTACTGTATTTTCCTCTGCCCTTTAAGAGGCCAGCAGCTTTCCTTAAACATGTACTTGTTTCCTGCTGCTCTGGAATCACTTCAGTACTCACAAAGTTTAGCATGGGAAAGAAAAAGGAAGTCCCAGGCCTTCAGATTCTTGACACCAGGCCTCGCACAATGAACACAAAGATGCTTAGAACAGCTTCAAATTACACAACTGATTTGGGATACTTGCGTATATCTCAAGCTCTCAGAATGAAACAGAGCCCCAACACTCATTCTAAGTCCTTCCCTATTTTCCACATGGCAAAAGCTAGAAGCTGGCTGAACAACATTTGAATATACCCAGCTGTAAGCCACAGACCCCATCTGACCCGAACACCTTCTGATGGTCACAAAGGTGCCATACTGTCTCTGAACATCCTGTAGCAACTACAAGGTAACGAGTAGATTCAGGCTTCATAGGCCTGTTACAACTGTGAAAACTAAGCTGTTTTCTGGTATATTTTAAATAAGTATGTGGGCATGTGTGTGTGTGTTTGGTTTTCTACAGCGGTGAGAAATACAAATGAGGGTTCTTTGCACTACAGGTTCCGTACATACACAGTCTGGGTTTACTGCTTCACTGCAAAGGGCAGAAGTTCTGCTCACCTTTCTGAAATACCACTTCTTAAATAGTAACATACACATAGTAATAGATTTCTCCCTACAACAGAGGCATCTCATTACATGCAGAATAGGCTACCACTATTAAAAGCTGATTTAGCACTTGCCATTTCCAGCTTTTAAGTCTGCACTACGGTTTGACAGCAGTAGCCTTTGTGAAGATGAAGAGAGAATATAATCTGCATTGCAATTTATTCAAGCAGTTCAGTGCAGATTAGTACATTTCTGGTGGGAAAATGACTGGAGATTGAAGTAGTAAGAAAACTTGTTATTCCTCTTCAAAACTAGGAATAAAATCCGTTTTGGCAGTACAAGATCTACCATGCAAACACCTTGATGCACTTTGTAACCTGAAGAAATCAGTTCAATCCACACACTGCATTTATTCTTCCTTTGTCTAATAAAATATATTTGTTTCCTTTGTTTAATAAATGAGTTTTAAAATTTATTATAACAGGCTGATTTTTTTCTGATCTATCAGCACAGTCAAGACTGTTATTATTGTTAAATTTTCATTTAACAAGTAATAATAACAACTTATCTTTGTATTCTTTATGAATTTGATTTCCAAATTGCATTCAAATCTCAACTTTGTGCAAGATTAAGCACCACCACCATCATATCTTGATGAATATTATGTAAATATGTGTATAATACCGTATATCCTGGTTAGCAAAAGGAATTTCTAAGTTTTGAGTTAATGCTATGCAAGACAAAAAACTGAAACTTGATCAATCAATGAAGATCAACCAATCTTCAGGAAAATAGCTAAACAATAAAAAATAGAAACTGACATTTAAATCTATCAGGTTAATCACAAACAAAATTCATTTGAAATTGTTTTGATGTAAAATAAGTAACCCTATCTTCCAGAAATGTCTTTATTCTTGTATGCACTGCTGTGCGACTACTCAAAACAGGGACACTTAAAGGGTAGCTTGGACCTCTGTGAACGTGGGACTAACTTCCAGAAAGGTCCTTTCCCTATACCACCTGAAAATAGGGCAATTGACTTCCCCGCTTTGCCAAAATTATCTAGTTTTAACCATGAGAGATGAAGGAAACTATTGAAAGCAGCTGAATCAACATCAGTATTCATATAACTAGCTGGTTTTTGGTTTCTAACCTTTTTTCCTTATTAAACTAAAGGAGGAGAAGTACAGCATTTTACTTCTCGAATGAGAAATCGCAGCAAAACCAGTTTCTTTGAACAGAGAGATTTTGCAGAGATTTTATTAAAGAAATAAATAAATAAATTGCCCAAGTTCAATTATTAAGTCTAGAATATTTGCTTTTGCTGTAATGATGAGAACTTCGGAAAAATTAAAAATTCAGAGTAGGAACCAAATCCAAAAGGATCTAAAGCCAAAGCTTGCAAACACCGGTCTTTGTGACTCACCTCTTGGGGTATGTTCCATGCCATATAGACATGGCTTTTAAATTCATCCATCCAGACTTCAGCCACCCTTAGTGCATTTCTCCGGACATGAGCAGTTAAATCTTCTGTGTATGGTTTATGTGCTCTTTCAATGTGGGCAATCCTGGAGCAAGGTAGAACCTCAACACTTCCCCCACACTGCCATACCTAGGAGGAAAAAAAACATTCTGCTAGTGAAAGCTCTCTACCCCACTGCTGTCCTTTAGTAAATACACTGAAATGATTTTATTTCTATGCTTGTCATTGTTACAAAGGAGAGTAGCTACTCAAGACTTGTTTGACTATACAGAGGTTTTTCTTAGACAGTTGTGAGAGGAGTTATTACCTTGCCATACCATGAATTATTACTACTACTTAACCTTACTATAGAATTATTACATTACCACTAGCCTCTCATCACAATCTTCCTGGATCAATTTAGCTATTCTCAAGATTATTAATAAAATTATTTATAGGGAATCTAAACCAATAGCATCTGGGTTCAAGTTTTAATGCCTTGCAGGCATTTCTCCAAGATTGTGCACAGTCCATCTCAATGTATACATGCATTATTCAGAATCTGGAACTAGGCAGCCTTACATAAAAGGGAAACTAAGCCAATCAACTTCTAATCACTAAAGTTTCAGGTTCTAGGAAGACTAGAAATATAAATGCTTCTTATGCTTTGCTTTAAATATAGCTCAGAAAGGATCAGGTTTATATCTTTTGAGGAGGAGTGACAGATTGCCAAGTGAAAATGTTTTATGAACAATTTCAACACACTACTCTTATAAATTATAATACTTTTATAATGTAGGTTACTGTACCTGCTCAAGGGTGTTTCAGTTTTGCCCACTACCGCAGTTGAGCTAATGTCCATAATGTTAATCATAAGTATTGCATTCATTTCTGATTTTCTCTCTTTCTGCTTTCAACAAAAGAGAAAACCACTTTGGCAACCCTAACAGTCAGTAAAATACCTGAATTATTTTACATAGAAGCTCTTTTTCTGTGTATCTTGTATTATGTAAACTTCCTAACAAGAACAAGGCAGCCCATTCATAATGGTTGAGTGGATGCTGCTCAGGTGAAAACCC
>NW_009222322.1:0-6841 GCF_000690835.1 Fulmarus glacialis | reverse complement strand
TGAACAAGTACCTCAGTGTCCCAGAGGCAGGCGTATTCACTGAGAAGTGACAGAGTTTGCCCTATGATACTGCTAGCAGAGGTTCCTGAGGCTTGGTATCCCATACCCAGAGAGCAAAAAATGAGAGCGAGGGTGCTCCTTCCTCGTACAGCTCATCCAGGAGAGAGTATATTCTGGTATCCCTCCTAGTGGCCAGGGATGTGGGTTGGCAGAACATCATGTTCTGGAGCTGATCTCAGACCCCTCAGGTCTGTCCATCCTATAGGCATATGCTCTACTAAGGAGGCACTTTGTTCAGTCATTCATTTTATATATTTAGACATCTGGCTTGAATACAGCATTTAGGCATTTGGCAGCTCCTGAGACCAGAAAATGTGGCATGGATTCAGAATGTTTACAAAGCCTTTTCTGAACTGGTGCCTAATTGCATTCAGCGTATGCTGGGAGAAGAGATAGAGCCTTGGTTTTCAGAGCTCTCTCAAGATGAGCTATCCCACGAACCTACTGTACAGTCAAGAAGGGAGCTGAAAAGACTTCAGCATGTCTCTGTGTCCAGAACTTGGAAAACCGTAAGAGTAAATAAACATAACCATTACCAACATCAGGGCAAAACTGAGATGATCATAAATATTTAAAAATAAATAAGCAATTGACCTGGCACAAGAATAAATAATCTGGAAACAGCATTTGTGTCCTGTCTTTCTAAGTACCATACAAAGTGGGCAATCCAGTTTAACGATCTAACAAAAATAATAGTTTGTCAAATGTTTAATTTTAAATGGTTCAGCTACATTTCCTAATAAAGATTAAATGTGAAGTATCATCAGGCTTTGCTCACACAATGCCTGCTTTCAATCCAAACTATTTCTCAGTACGACATTGACATCCAGCTATAAATTTTTTCAGAGTTACTCACTGTACACTGTTTAAATTAGTATCATAAAAGACAAGGGAGATGTAGAGATGGTCATAACTTAGCCTAGGAAAAGACAATTCATATACCACATGCACTGCCTCCTCTGCCTAGCCTTTGCTCATTTTAACTAGGGATGGCCTCGATCCAAGTCCAACATGTGAACACCGAATCTTTTGTGGGATTTTCAGAGTTAGGTCTGAATGCCATCTCAACAACAACCTGAGCCAAAAACTCACGGTCTATAATAAGCTGAATTTCCAAGTAAATTTCTAGGACCTGAAAACGTGAAGAGCGGACTCATCTATAATTTTAGTACTGATTCAGTAATCAGTAAGATCTAATTTGACTTTGTAATGAAGTCATATGTGTTTTCAAAAAACATCCTGAGATGACAAAGTCTTTAATTATAGTTTGCAAATAACAATTACCCACTACCTGAATAAACACCAATTAATCAAATCTGATGGCCACTCCTTTCTTTCAGACACTGCCAGTCTTTTTTCTATTTCCAAAGACTAATTAATTATTCTGCAAGAACCATGGATTCACTTAAAAACTTAATGCTACGAGGGAGCTGACAGAACAGGCGGGTTGTATTAAACAGCTTCAAAACCAAATCCTATTATTTCTAAGCAAAAATATCCTGCAATCCATGAAAATGTGATTAGCATGCACCAAAACTGGACTAGAGACACATGCTAATAGTTTCCATATATAAAAATGAATAAAAGTCCTTTAATTAATGACTTTTTAAAGAGGAAGACATAAGAAACACATGTGATCTGCAGATACAGGAACTGTAAGTTACAGTGTATGCAGAGCTTGCAGTCACACAACTAAACAAGTAGCACTACCCTAGATGAAGGCTGCGAAGCCTTGTAGAGTGCTCGTAGAGTGAAAGCAGATGCAATACTTTATAAGGGCAGAAAGCACAATCCTGATTTGCTCAGATGGTCACATCTACAACAAGCCATAGTACTTTTCTCTCCCACAAGCGTGCTTTGTCCAAGGGATTACAGTCCGGTGAGAAAGCTCTTTTCTACAACATTTCATTGCGCTTAGGGAGAGGCCAGCTGCAAAGAAAGAAAATGTAGGAAGGCATTAAAGTGCGATTTTCAAATGGCATGAAACTCTCCTGGAATCTCAAGGGATTCTGGATTCCCAATTCCCCAAAACACATGCAAAATCTGCATCCAAAGAATGAAGGGCTTTGCTAGTCATACGCTAAATATTAAATACTACACTGAACAGGATATATGAATACTAAACAATATAACATGATTAACTGACTGCTACAGAAAGGGTTAGGTTTTTTTCATTCTTCCCTGATTATATTTGAAATAAGGGAATTTCTTGCAGCTAGGTCAAGAACACCCATCCATTCTTTCTTTCTTTCCTTAGACCAACTGTCCACTTGAATCTGACCACTCCTAGCTCCCCCCATTCCTTTACTCCTGTAAACAAATCCGTGGTACTCCAACCATTGTGTTGGAGCCATTGTGGATGGTTGGATGGTTTTTCAAGACATCTTGAAAAGGTATAAATTTCACATCAAAAGTGCATAGGAGAAACTCATTAATTATTCTGAACTAACACCTTTTGGTCAAAGACAATTTTTAGGGTTTTTTTAATTAATATTTTAATAGTAAGAAATATATTTTCTTAAAGACTCAATGTAGAGGGAAGTTGCAAAGCCTTTTATAGTGGTCTGTTCTTCATCTAATAAAATTCCTGTGGACAAGAGATTGTCTTTATAGTTAAGAAATAGGAATAGCAAGTGAGGGGTCAATTCCTCACAACTTCACACGTTTCCCCTGTGAATTTCACAGCTATTTTTTTGCTGTCATTAGTAATCTTTATTCAGGCTTCATCCATATTGAATAGCACCTTTCTAGTTCTCCAGCACTGTTATTTTATGTGATGGCTATAAATAAATACAAAGGTTTAAAATCAATGAAGCTTTTCCAAATTATCACCCATGACTTTAGTAGGAAGTCTAAAGATAAAAGAGCTTCAAAGACTTTTTTTTAACCACATGGAATGATTTGAAGTAAAATGCTGTATCTCTGAGCATACTGTCACTGTAATCAGTAACACTTAATGACAAACCTGCTCGTACAAATTGCAAGGAAGAAACTTGATGAATTTCCTAAACTATGGTTAAAAGGAAATACAGTACCTTTTCCTGTTGCCCATGAAGATGTTTTACCTATGGTAACAAGAGGTGGAAATTTTAGCAATAGTCTCAATTTCCTCCCAAATCCGTAAACATACATATACACTTGTCAAAAATAACATATGGTTCCATCATTGTGATACAATATATAGCAATTCACATTTCATTCTGTAAAAGCATCAATTGCAAAACTGTACCATTGGGTCTCAGGCTTTGCCTTAAGGCAAAGACCTTAGAAAGTTTTCAAGTGCATATCTTTGGGAGTACTTAGTATGATTGCTGGAGCCCCAAAAGAAAGAAAAGAAAGAAAGAAAAGTTGGCTTTTCTTTGGAGGAATTTCTTCAGGTTCTGGTCCTGCTGGTTCACTTTGCAAAAACAATCACCAAGTGGAGTTTCCCTTCCAAAGAGCTCTCAGAATCCACTTCAGTGTGTTTTGAGTGCTCCCTTCCAAAAGTACCTTAGAAAGGGCTTTTTATTCTTGAATTTCCCGAGGAGGTTCATATATTTGGTATAGCCCCAAGAAGGGCTTTAGAGGGCTTCATCCTCTTGAAAGGGTTCCTTCATCACTAGTAAAAGGTAGTAAAATTCTGTTAAAAAATTTGAGCTGTAAAGGGACAGTAGTAGTGCCAAGGTGACTTCTAACATTTACGAAGCTGAAAGACTAAGCAAAGCCTATGACCTAAACTAAGCAAAGCAAGTGGGAGATGATAGGAACATTAAATGAATACAGAGAATCTATTTGGAAAAAAAAAAGGGGTGGGTGGGAAATCTTTCTCCCAGTTGTTATGACTTACGTGGGGAATTTGTCCAAGATCTAACCACTTCTTACTGTTAATTTACTGAAGGTACATTTACACGTAAGCTGTAATTGAGGCCCTACATCTGTGTGAATTTATGTTCACCAAGGTTAAAGTAGCCCCACCACAGAGCAAATAGAAAACATGTTCTTCGCATTGGAAGAGCCAGGAAAGCAGAGGACACATAAAACTGCAGAGAGAACTGCAGCAGATCAGCTGCAACTTCCACTCTGTTAAACGAGTGAAGGACCAAAGTACTGGGCAGTCCAGTGGGATGGCACAAGTGGAGCTGCTACAGAAGCAGTAACACCCCAGATGGCTTAACCCCTAATACTGCTATGCTATCATCCCTCACTTGTTCCCACCAAAACGAGGGCAGTAGCGACAGCATTTGCACAGCCTTCAGTGTGCAGCAGAGATGGCTGACACACACATCCTTCGAAATGTCTAAATCAATCTCATCATAATTTTTTTTTAGAGCAGATTCCATTCACATCTGGAAAATCTGTTTCACTAGACAAAGGGTCTTCATTTCTATTCAGTTTTATTTTTAAATCCACATCCTTTAGTAAATCCTTTTCAATTGCATTTAAACATATTTGAATTTGCATATTTAATCAAAATAATTACAATTCTGAAGCTGATCCCTCTCTCAAATATTTAATTTATACATCACTATAAAATGATATAACACTTCATTAAAAGTGTTTCTTTTTATCTCTTTAATCACTGAGTGTTCTTTTCATGTTTTGGAAGCTTGATCAAACAAAAAAATAAGCCCTACATGATGCTGAACATTTTATGAGCATGTACTGCATTCATTAAATTTACACAGATCATGCAGTTTCTCCAAGAACTGATGTGACCTTGTTTGAAACCATGATTTCATTTGGACTGCAAACAAAACTTTTTAATAATTAAGTGATTCTCAAAAAGCTGAAGCAATTTCTAGCTTCTGTGAAGTCTGCAAATGACAAAATTGGAAGAACTCATTAAAGATGCCCTGAAGATAAAAAAAATAGTCAGTGTGAATTAATTACTACCGCGGATACAAACAAATAGTCACCGATATCTTCAAAATATATTTTGGGGAACAATTTAATGCAAAAAAGATTTGTGAATCTTGTTAACCTTTATCATTACTAATAATCGTTTACTGATAACCAATAATGAGCTTGATGCTTTACAGGCAAGTACGAATAAACTATTTCTATTCAATACCATGAACTAAGTCTGTGATCATTTTGGGTCTGCATTTTTATTTTGGTATCTTGACAGCTGACTGCAAAAAGGATAGGGAGAATGGTCAGATACAAAGATCACTGAAATCAACATTCCTGTTTCCATTAGCAATCAGTGGGTTTTGGATCGCATCCTGAAAGTTTCTGGATTGTCATGTACATTGGGGCATCTATCTCTGTAAACCTAGAAACTATGCTCACTGGATGAAATACGTTAATCTTTATTTAGATCATATCTCCACTGAAGTCAGATAATCTTCACTAAATAACTGCAGTAGAGACAGTAAGTACTGATGGATTTGGCTAACTTCCCCAAATTCAGCAAGAAACCATGCACAGCTTTGCTTATTCCACTGGTCTCAAAGAGTTTCCTCTCATTGAAGAAGTCTGCCCAAACAGTACAATTAAACACAGAATCCTGGCCTGAGTCACATAAACTCAGGATTAGAAAAATCAGAATATAGGTGGACAGGAAGAGAAAGAAAATACACTGTTTACTGAAGCTATGATTCTGGTTTACTCCCTGCTTCTAGATGCTGAACAGGGTGGCAAAGAGAATCATGTCATTGGCATGTACCCCTGCAGAGGGGGCAATTAGGGTATAACTTAATTTCAAGAGGTGACTGCCTATAGCCATAGCTCAGAATAGGATGCATAGAGAAATCGGAGACTGAAGGGAGAGATTTTTAAAATTACTTCATCTGTTTTACTGAAGCCCCGTGAGGTTTTTGTAGACTATTCTACTTCTCATTATCATACAAGCCTGTCATACTTTCAGGTAAACTTATCTATTTGTGTATGAGAATAGCTTTTTTCCATAACCAAGCTGATAATCCTAACGGGAAACTGTAAGCAATCTACAAAAACATACTCCCACAACCTAAAAGACTTTTTAAAAGGAAATAAAAGGCTTTAACATAAATAGAGCTGCTCTCAATTTTTAAAACATAAATTATCCCTTAAATCTTACTTTTGAAGTCATCATTAATTGCTTCATAGGCCTCATTTTACATTAATTGTGCCTTTATGAAACACCCTATTGAGAAAGTAATACATGTAAAGATTCTTCCCATATTAAATTGTCAGTAGTTTTCTTCCTCTTTTAGCTAATTGCTTCATTATGTACTTTTAAAATTGTTTTGTTCTACAGGGATTAATTTTGCACATATCTGCATGAGCTGTGAAACTTTTACAATGTATTGTTAAACTACGTACGTTGTGTTGCTGGTTTACAATTGCAGGAACTACTCTATGCCTTGTGTTACTAGGAGATAACATGCTTCAAGGGTCACTGAAGGCATACGGCTTCATTCAATTCTTTTTCAAATGTGTCTATCTCATTGCTAGGCACAGCAAATAACTGACACATAAATCGCTTCATTGCCAAGTTTAAGTCATGAACAGGAAGTAAAAGAAATCACTTTTCATCTTAAAAGGCAAAAAAGCAGCAAACTGAATAACCAGATCACCACTTCTTTAGTATTCATGGAACAACTTACTGCACTGCCCATCTTTTATGTTTTTACACTTCTTTCCCTTACCACAGCTACCACAGCTGTATTTAGCTTGATCAGTCTTGTTAATCTTGCACTAATCCTAAAGACTTGATCCGTACCAGAATACCAAGCTAAGAATAGAATAGAATAAAATAGAACAGAACAGAATAGAATATAATAGAACAGTTTCAGTTGGAAGGGACGTACAACAATCA
>NW_009222321.1:4153-8963 GCF_000690835.1 Fulmarus glacialis | reverse complement strand
TCTGTCCCAGCCGGAACCAGGACAGTGGTACAAGGAATGCCCATGGGGTATATAGTGGCATGCTTTGTTGGACTCTATCAGCAAAACAACAGAATACGATGAAACATTCCAGAGATTTACGATAAACTATAGCTTTTCCAATAATCAACAGCACAAAACACTAGGAAGGACTATTAAACATATTCTGTTTTTTTTTTAAAAATGAGATTTGGAAAAGTAATGCAAGTATTCATTAAAGATAGGTATTAAGTTTCTCTTTCCAAAGACAAATATATTGGCATTAGGAAGCCACCAGTGATCTGTACTAGGCAGTGCTAGAAATTTTCCTGCTGCTCTTCAAAGTTGCTAGAATTTCAGTAAGATGCTGTGATTACTACGCAGCAAACCTATAATCAGGAGAACAAAACCAGAAAAGTTGGCAATACTGCATCACTGGGTGCTTGTTAGGGAGTTGTTTAGGATACACAGGACACCCGGGGCAATGGTAATTCAAGATACATTGCAGATGGAGCTACTCTACCAGTCATGCTCTAGAAAGTTTTAACCAATTTATTAAAACTAAGAGACTGCTAGAACAAACAAAACCTCAAGGCAGATTGTATCAACTGGCGCAAAATTTTCAAACACTTCATCAATTCTAGTCCTGTACTGCATACTCAGAAGTTAAAATAAAGTTCCCAGTTTTTTCCAGAGTAAAATGTCCAGGGTTACTACAACAAAAATTAAAAGGTTAAATCATGTAAATATTATGAAGTTAACTTCTTCCTCTGATGACAAGAGGAAGAAACATCTTCAGACAATGGTTATAAATGCGACATTGACCCAGTGATGTTCTACTAAATTAGAAAACTACTGCAATTGATTGAGAACACTTGGACTGCACCTACATGGAAAGTTCTGATAGGGTAAAGTATCTTCTCATGAGAAAGGTCAGGCTTTTGGTCATGATTTATTCTAAACAGAAACTTAGTGAATTTTTCCACTTCATTGATCAAACGTATTAGAACAAAAATCCAATTACTATTTCTGATTGATTTATTGGCAGGTCTTGGAGACCTCATTCCAGTAAAAGTACTATTTTTGTATCTTCCAGACTAGGAGGATTCACAGCTTGGAAAAGCAACCTTCTGTCACAGAGGAAGTATTAGATTAAATATGAGAATAGCAACGTGTTTTTGTTAGCAGAACTTGCTGCAATGCTATATTCAGGCATCTGAAGTATTTTTCAGCACTGCAGAGCACATTAAGAGATGTACTCATGTCACTATACACTGTATTAAATTCGAGGCTAAGTCATTTGCAGTAGATATCATATTTCCTACTTGTTTTGCACAATGTTAGCAAACCGAGCTTGCAGTAGGGACCTACAGTGAGTCAGAAATGTTCTAGTTTCCGTAAGAAAATGTCAATTCAACGAAACCAAAATGTTTAAAAGGCCATATTCCTGTTCTGTAGCATTATGGGCCATGGCTAAAATGGGGGGTGAGATTTCCTTCACAAAGTCGAAGTTATGCCCCTGTCCTCACTGTGCCTTAGGGCAAAGCATAGGAGGTCATAGGAGGCAGTGCAGGTATTTCTCTGGCTCCAGTTCCTCCCTGTACCAGGAGCAATGGAAGGAGAGAAATACTGGAGCTCTGTGTTCTGTGCAAACGCAGGGTGAGTGGCTGGGCTTGCAGACAAAACGTATAATACAGATGCTGCCACGTGCGGTGAAGTCCAACCATGCCGCAGCACTCCTTCCCCTCATTTCCAGACTTGCTTGGAGGTGATCAGAAGACTCATCTTTTTTCAAACTTTGTCCCGACTCACACCTCAGAAATCTGACTAGTCACACATCAGGTATCAAACCACTCCCCTGTGGAGACATATCCCAGCTTCCACTGTAGAGGTGATGCTGCCAAGTGAGTTGGTCTTCTGGCTGTGGATTTTACAAACCTGCCTCATTCATCCCTTAAAAGGGAAATTTAGAAAAGCCCTGTAAAAGGAAGCTGGCATGTGGAAATGATTCTTTATCCCAACCAGGCTTCTCCAAGAAGCATCCGTTCTCCTCCTGCTTCCCCTTCCCAAAGGACAGGTACGTTCACCGCCGTGCACGCTTCATGCAGCCGACAGTATTGCCAGCTCCCAGCAGCTGCCAGCTCCATCCTCCCAGTGGTGGAGAAGCTAATCAAACCCAGGATTCATAGTGCTGTCACCAAAACAAAAGCAGCACCTTTTGCTGGGCTGCAGAGCTTGCAAGGTGTTCACTGGAGATAAGATGCTGACACTGAGACATCTCACAGACCACAAGCAGAACTGGGGGGGCTGCAGGAAAGCATTTTAAGTCATCAGCCCCTCAGGACCCACAGGGTCAGCATCTCTAGATGAACGCCCATCCTCAGAGCTATTCTAGCTTGCTCCTTCTCAGACATTTCTGGTATCTAGTATTTCTCAGTTACTTGTTGAATGACATAAAATTTAAAAAAAAAGGGGGTGGGTGTGAATCTATTCCTATTTTATAATACTTTCTACTGAAGGACAGACTACTCTTAAGACCAGACCTGTGCTAGGTGTTTTGCATTGCCCTGAAAGAATAATGGATGAGAAATAACTCTCTGGAAGATACAAACTAATACACAAACCAAGCTACTGGCCTCTCTCAGCAGATTAATGCTGGGTCCCCTTAACCAGGTAGGAGACCGTAGTCTATAACAATTCAGCTTCTTCACTGGAAAACTTTCTTCTTTTCCATAAGCAAATTTTGGAGAGATGAACTGCTTGTATGCACCAACTTAAGAAAAAAAAAAAATCTCAAACTTTTTAATCACGGTGTCTAAGAAAGCTACCAAGACACTTCTTCTTGGTAAATTTCTCATGCGCAATGTCAAATTGAAGTACATCAAGCTGGTGTCACCTTTACAGAGTACACAGAGTTCTGAGGCTGCTAAATTAATCTCTCTCTACGTAACACCTTTTTTCCTATAAATAAATAAATAAATGTTCTATCACAGCCACTGAACTTTTCTCCATATCTGACTATTTAAGAAAGAAGTTACAAGAAAAATCTGGAAAACAGAAAACAAAGTTACTTGTCAATGTTTCTTCTTAATCTCTTTGACTTTTCAGCACTTTACCTATAGACGATACTTTTATTAATGCATGCCTTTTTTTCTTGAAATTTGATTTTTCTTTACTGCAATAAACTGGGATAATGAATTTAATGATAATACACTAATATATAGTAATATTTTCAATTGCTTTTAACTCTTCGTGCAAACATTTTCTGTTCAAAAGTTATATGACACACAGTCCACAGAATGGCTGCAGATGTACAACTCTAAGTTATCTGCATAAGAAGTCAGGAAATTAAAGTAAATCTGCTATTCTACAGAGGTCCCTAATTTCGCACCTGTAAGTTTACCAGGAATTGCATTAAAGCTCTGGGACAAATAAAGTGAATTAACAACTCAGACTTCAGAGGATTTTATTTTATGCTAGATACAGTGTAAATTTGCTTGGAAGGTGATATATTTCTTGAGAAGGTGATAGATTTACCCATGTCAGTTTAATGTCACTGATATCTTCGGCTGCCAGAAATGGTAAATAAATGTGATAAACAACATGTGCAGTCTAGTCAAATACACTCTCATTGCAATGAAACAAGGGAAACATTATAAAATATGTTTGTGATCAAGCACAGAATATCAACCAGTTGCTTTGTTACTAAATTTTAGCATGTACTATTATTTCACATATTGACACAATTTTATCCACAACATATCATTTTACCGACAATTTTTGACAAAACAGGTATTTCTTTCTTGCTAAAATTACATGTTTCTCAGGGATTTGATCTCTGACCTATTATTTTGCATCTGAAAATTTCCATTTGCTTTGGATTAGAGAAGTAGGGCCCAATAAACCTGGGCAAAAACTTGGCAAAAGGCAAAAACCATTATTGTCAAGTGCAGATAATCCACATCTGAAAGCTGCTAATCAAAACTGCTCAAGCATGGAAAAGATATTGACTCCTCTTCCTATTATCGTGCAAAAATAAACAGATTCACAGCTCTGCTGAGGACTTTGCTCATTAATTCCTTATGAGACTTAAACTTGATAACTGAATAAATTACTCATACATTATTTTGCTATTTTATAAAATTCTAAAGTGAATTAGTCTAACAATGAAAAAACTCTGACTAATAAAGTTCGAACGCAAAAGTCATACTTCACATTCCTGTGGAAAAACCCAATAAAATAAAAAGAAAACTTTTAAAATCTGCTTATGACAAGGCAACAGGCCCAATATTTGACCCTTGTTCACTCTCTCATGTCTAACAGTTTCCATGGATTTACACAAAACAGTAGACATCATAATTTTGATATACTCAAAGCAAATAAAGGGTAAGTGTTTCCTAAAAGGACTCTCATAGCTAGGACTGAATGAACTCTAAATTAAAATGCCACAGATAGCTGGTGAAAGAATAGCTCCTGACAAAAACCCCCATTCACTTGCAGTCAGATGGTGCATCTGTAAAAGAAATTAAAAGAAACAAGGAAAAAAAAACCCTGTACATCAACAACTTAACCATTCAAGCATTACCAGGTAAGCATATTATTTTTCTGTTTAGCCAGGTTCTACCCTGGAGAGGTGCTGCATGTTACCTAGCAGCTCTGGCACAGGTTAATTAAGAGCAGCCAGCAGAGGTTTAGCAGCCCGGAGGCTGGAGCTGCTTTCCAGCACGGCACTCCTGCCCAGAGCAGCGTGTGATGCTCAGAGGCAATAAACCGCCGAGCCATCCTCACATCTCCTAGTTGTACCTCTGGCAGG
>NW_009222321.1:0-4122 GCF_000690835.1 Fulmarus glacialis | reverse complement strand
ATGCAAATTACCCAGTGTCGAGCAACCTCTTCAGGAAATCTGGGCATGGAAAGGCAAGTGGGGTGGGATCGCTGCTCCTGAAACCTCTGGTGGGAAACTCATACCATGGTGGCAGACAGACCCTCTGCGTGAGGACACAGGATTGAATTACTGCTTCTTAACAGGCAGAGTAAAGGGTAAGCTCAGAAGGAAGAAAGAAAATTCCAAAAAACAGATCAATACAGAAGTCTCTTCAGACTTTGCTGCAATGCTAGCAGACCGAAAATCAGCAGAAGAGAAGCAGAATTCGTCTGAAGAAAGTTATCAGCTGGCATTTAAGTAGTGTAAAATGAGAGTCAATCCAGGAATGCATGCTGGGTGACACAGAAGCACACATGAACTCCAGAAAAAGCTTGGACTGAAGGAGTAACCTTTGCGATGGCGATGATCAAGACTCACCAGAAAAGTTTTCCTGGCAGAAAACAGAAGAAAACAGAAGAACACAGAAGAAAAATGAACATACCACACAGATTTCATGTAGAAAATGCTAGAAGCTGCATACTACGGACAAAACAAATTTGGAATCAGAAGAGAAGAGGAACAACTTTGTACCATTGACAGGGAGAACTGGGCACTGCTCATCCACTCCATGACCCCACTCCTGGCTCTACGGGACACAATCTGTCAGTGATGGGAGGCTGTAAAAAATGTTTTCTATCTTGTCTTAAAAAAAATGTGCTTCTGCAGAATTAATGAATAGAGAACCAACTGAGGGTTGTTCTGCATAAGGCTCTACAACATGACCTTTCTGAAGCCATGTAGCTCCAAGACATTATTTTAATTGAACAAAAAATCTTTAGTTCTGATTAAGACGAAAAAGTCAAGTGGCTGGTAAAGTCAATGTCCAAATGTGAAAAGAGACAAAACACTACCAGAGCATTGTTCTCTGTCTTGTAACAGTACTCTCAGGCTCTTCTGATCAACTTTTTCCTCTTTCAGAAAAGCCTACACATTTTGAATTGCATGGGCTATGACAACAAGATTAAAGAGAATAACGATGTATTTGTTCTGAACAAGCTGAAAAATACGTGATCCAAGGTTTCTCTGAAGCAGAAATCAATTTTCTCTAAAACAAGCAAATAACCACACCTTGTTGTAGCAGACAGGGTCTTCCTTTGATAGTAAGAAATACCAATACCAGCATACTGATGTACATGTAATCAGTCTCGATGATGAGGTTCCCTGCTAAACCACACTCCTTTAACCTCTGTGGGTAGCACAGCACCAACTTAACCATCAACAAAAATAAGAAATAAGAGGCTACCCATTAATTAGCAGTCTCAATTGCCACAAATCTCTAGGGACAGGGAAGGTATCCTTGAGGGAGTCTCACTCCACCATTGCCTTGTTCTTAGACTCTTCCCCAAGCATTCATTGGGGAAAAAACCCAGAATATTGGGCTAGATCAACCTTCAATTCAACCATGTATGGTCAATTCTTATGTGATTAAAAAAGACCTATTTTTTAAGTCGTAATCCACGTATATTATTTAATTTAGAAAAATATTTCTCTGCTTTGATGTGCACTTATCAGACACAGCAGACCTGGAGTGGATATATCCAGAATGTACAACAGCCTGCAACAAGCAAAAACTGGGTCATCTCTAGATTGCTGCTTGCTAGATGGCAGCACAGGCAGTAAGTGCAACACAGGAGGGGTCTACAGATAGCAAGGAGGGAGGGAAAGGGATGAGCAGCACATTCCCATTGCTAGAGTGTGTGACAGAAGATGGCCTATGCAAAGAGTAGCGACACTCTGGGAGATGGAAAGCAAGGGAGACTCCTGTTGAAACACACCGCAGTGGCCACAACAGTGACTTATGTATTGTTTACTTCTTCTCAGGGCCACCACTGTGAATCATACCTTAGTCAGGTTTCATTGGGTTTATCAGTGAACTGAGCTATTAAGCATATGGGGGATTCAGACCACTCTCAAAGATCAGTTATTGGAAATACAAAGCAGCATATAATTAAATTTCTTCTTTTCCATGCAGGACACTAATTCATCAATTGATGTTCATGAACAAGAGCTATTGCACTGGCACACAGACTAAGCTGCAAGTTTTCTCTCACAGCTGCTTGTGAGAATGCACAATGTTGTCTTCTCAAGCACAGCCATGTGTAAGCCAAGGGCAGGTGTTTCTGTTCTGGTGCTCTAAATTAAGCTCCATAACCTACAGGAGGACCAGAAGTCCTTCAACCTCCATACATTTAGAGCTACCACTAAACCAACAGGAGAGCACAAAAATCTTAGGAACTAGCCAACCTACGTTCACCTGGTTATATATAGATTTAAGAGCCGGACTTTATCACCCACTTTAAAAGTGCTGGCCTTCAGCAGAAGCAGAGACAGATTGCATGAAACATGTTGTGATTTGCAAAGCTCTGGAAATATATGCTAAGAAGTATAAAAAACTGTGCTTATGAAAAAACACGTAGCCCAAAAAGTAATTAAGGAAAGTATGCGTAACAAAACAAGTTAGATATAAATGCAAATGATGCTGCACAATTCAGGACATTGTAGAAAATAAATAGAATTTAACCAGTTTATGTAGGATACTAAGAAAAACTCACATTCTGTTATTGACAGATGAAGAGGATTTAATTAGCAGCAGGGGAAGAATGGAGGGAAAACTATCCCCAGTTAGATGAGAAAAAATTATTTTTAGCAATGAGAACATTTAAAACTTTGACGAGTGTAAGTTCTCCTGCTTCAAGTCTTTATTCAGCTTCTCACTGATGTAAGGAGGAAGCAAAATCCTCGGGGCCAAGCTATTCTTGTATTGTTCCATCAACATTTCTCACATTCTCCCTTCAAAAAGTTGGTCCTGACTTTCACTAGAGACAGAGTGCAGAGATAGGGGGACTTTGTTTTTATCTCATGTGACAACTCTTGTATTATAAAAACCTAAAAACAAGGAATCATGAGGCCTAAAAATCTGTGTATGCTCAAATGTAAGGATCCAAATTCAACAGGAAGCATTAACAAAAGTCTTTTTATTGATTTCCATGGACATTACTTGGGACGCTAGAGACCTCAGCACAGACGAAAACTGTAAAATATATTCACAGTCCTGTCACAACCTGAAGACTAATAACCTAATGCGAAGTTGCTAAATTGGAGATCCAAAGACATCCATCAAAATTTTATTGTGTCATTTCAAGTGACATCAGGGTAATACAAGCTTGTAACGCAGTAAAAGGGTATGTTTCCTTTTGCTTTTCAAGCCCAGTTAAACACTGTCATCCTCTACAGAAAAGTTACACTGATAAGGGAGGAAATGAAATTCACAACTGAAAAAATGTATAAATCCACTGGAAGGTGAACCAGATAGAAACTTCTGCACGAGGCTGAGCAACAGGCTTGTGGAACTCTAGGAAGCACCACACAGGCTCAGACACCTCCAGCCTGTCTCACCCTGCCCCAGGACAATGTCCTAGGACAACAAGGAGGTCAACAGCTCCATGTGCACACCCCACTTTTAATACAGCTCCATACATCAGCCCACCTTCCAGCCGTACTGCCTTCCCATGTTACTACTGCTTTGCTCTGAGTCTAACAGCAAGCCTATAGTATGGAGTAATACTGGTAAGCGGTGGGAAATGTGTCTGTAAAATTTCAGATGGCATAAAAAGCAAAACACACACACAAGTGGCTTAAAACAGGCTTTATAGTACATGGATGAAACAATTCATTCTACAAAATAACTTTGCTATATCCTTTGGTTTTGGGCACCTGTCTTGCAGTCCTTGCAGGCAGACCCTTTCTAGCAAATAAAGATGGGTAGCCCCACTTAAGCTTTTATCTTGTGTCCTAAGGTAAAACTCTCTACCAACAGTTTACAGTCACAATAAAATTCCCCTTATTATGTGGGTTTAACATGGGATGTGAACTCCATCCTTGTTTTTATAGCATGGTTCATTAACACTCATTAAATTCCTGGCGGAAATCTATATTCCATCTTTGAATTTTCCAAAACTGATTAACAAACTTCAACTTACCATCTCAGAAATAAAACCAGAATGGTTACACTAAAATATATCTAGAAACTTTCCCAGGTGTCCTGGTTCCGGCTGGGACAGA
>NW_009222320.1:0-5512 GCF_000690835.1 Fulmarus glacialis | reverse complement strand
TCAACATTCTTCTCATGTTAAATCCAAAAGACAGCACTAGGACAAAAATTAACTCTATCCCCGCTGAAACCAGGACAACTACTGAGCATCAAATCCAGAGTGCTCACTATTCAAGGAGGTTTTCATGTCCTGATGGGTAAAATAAGAGTCAGGAGCCAATGTAAACTGAACCTTTTTTCATAAAATGTAATCACTTCAACAGCTGAAGGGAACTGCTGCAGATAACTGATAAGGTTACGGTAGAAGTTAAGGTCTTACCTTCTCAATAGTAACAGCTAGTTGGTCTGTGCAATGACTCTGTTGCTTATATCCAGAAAGTTTCAGGTCCCTACATTATATCATCTTTGCTGGGTATGAAGCCCACTAGTAGCATCCCTCTCATGACCATTAACATGGTCATTTTCCATTATAAAACACACTCGCCTCTCCCACAGTTTTCTGACAGTTAAGTTTTGTAGAACAATAACAAAAATTATTTTGTCTACATAGCAACTGTGTTTAATATTAGAATTAAGACAAAACCTAAAAAAAACACATTTTAACTGTCCTCACGACTGGAAAGGCACTTCATTTCAGAGATCACCCAAGTACCTTACAAATTACAGACTGACTAACGACCCATCAGCTCCTTAACACCATACATCAGTGTTTGGAAGGAAAAAATAATCAGGAAGTCCCAGCCAAGGAGAATCACCCTGGCATCAGGCATATATCCTCAGTCATAACAAGAACGGGAAAAGAGAACTCCATCAAATGCATGAGATCACTCAGACATTTATATAATCTTACTGAGTTTGCATGTCTAAAATATGAAAGGAAAAGCAGCTATATTTTTTTAAAATTTGAACAATGGAATAATCTGTCTGTACTGGACAGCAGAAATAAAATGAGATAGTACCACTATCTTCATGCATTGAATGAGAAGGAAGGGAGTTATATAGGAAAGAAATTCTATCTTGAATGTCTGGGCAGATGCACTTACAGCATAGATGCATATGGACAGATATTCAAATATATTCAAATATAGAACTGCTTTTGAAGATTGAGAACTACCCACATCATTTACTATATAAGGACAGTGGATCTAAGCTCTGTACCACTCAATTTTCAAACTATTTAGTAACAGAATCTGTTGCTAATGAAAAAGTGAATGTGGTGCCATTTTTGTCAAATCTGTTAGAAGAGATGTTTGAGGAACACTCAAAAAGAAAGAAAAGTACAAGAATAGAAAGACTATAATATTCTTCCCAGTAAGGATCCTATTTATTCAAATTTCACTTGTATGATGCAAAGGATATAATTGTAATTATGACAGCATACAGAATTCAAAAGTGACTGCTTTTCATTACTGCTCTGTGTGTGACTTACATGTGTCAATAATAACAGCAGCATGATTTTAATATGGTGTGCTATGCAAAGACATTTTAAGAGGAGATTTGAATGAGAACTGCTAGCATCTGTTTATAAGCAAAAATTTTGCAAATAGAGTAGAGCTGAAGATACCAGAAATGAGGAATTTTGATCTCACTTATCTGGTTATGACTAACTGCATTGATGGATGCTTTGGTGCGTGTAGTGTACAAGTGGTGAAAGATTAAGGGCAAGACATCAGAGAGGATGGAAAAAAAAATACTGAGCATCAAGCAGTCCATCTGCTTTGGCCATAGAACAGATACTATCAAGTAATCAAGAGGCCAAATTTTAGTCCGCTTCAGCAACCGAGACATCTAAAAAGCAGTTTCAAATTCTACTCACTAATACGCATTTAAGACTTCTGTGAATTCTCTTTGGATACATTGTTTCTCTCAAAACACAGTAAGACAAAAGCAGGAGTTTCAGTTTATGTTTAAGCCCAGGCTTCTTAAGTATCACGTAAGATGGGGTGTGTTGTTTTATTTTTTATATCTGCCTTAAGGAATAAAAATAAATACTTTGCTGACTATTAATTTAATACTGCGTAATTAGGGCTGTAATCCTGTGAGTTTTAATCTCCTCTATTTAAAAATGTATATATAAACACACAAATATGACAGCTAATATCAATGTTTTTATTTACTAGATCTTTCAGAGTGCACTAACACTCATTATTACACACATAAGTCACTAAGAATCAAGGACAGCTGAAGAAGGACTGGTGATATATCTCTTTCAAGAAGTTTACTGCACAGCTTCTAAGAGTTCCCCCTTCAGAGCACACTGAAATACCTGAGTTTAAGTATCTCGACTGCATGGATTTCTACATATGACAAGATATGAAACGTCATAATCAAGAAGATTAGCAATGGCCCATAAATAAAAAAGCAGCTACAAACAGTTTGGGATAATCTTTTCTTTTCTCCATATAGTACTACATAAGAAACGATATAAAATCCTGAGGTTAGCAGCAGCTATCTTGTTATTTTTAAGTGGAACACAGTTTTATCCTGTAAAAGTTACACATTTCTAGAAGAATTTCCTTGCATTTTTACTTAGCTTGGTTTAAAAAGAAAAAAAAAAACAGGAAATTAAACAGATGATTGAGTTTTAACAAAAAAATGTATTCTATATGGATTCCAGGAATCTCAGACCTTTAGTTTTGATTTAGTTTAAGGATTTTCAATATAATAATTGAAACAAAGTAAATTAATTAGCTGCAATTCACAATTCCAGTTATCTTTGTGTAAAACTCCATGTAGTCTTTTATTCAGAAGTGTTATTTTGATATGATATCAATCAATATCCACTTACCAACTTGCTCAGACATTGTGAAAAATCTGTAGCAGAACAGGTAACTGAACCAGGCCTTACAACTTCCAGGTTACAGTACTAATCACTGGACAGTTTGCTATCCTTCCTGCAAAATTCCCCACACAGATACACATTTAAAATGCTTTGTTAGATGAGGACCACCACATAAGCAGCAAGATAAGAATTCACACCTCTCCAAATGCAATCTCATTTCTTTGTTTTCACCACTACATTACACACTTGCTAAGGTGGGCATTGTATCACACACATCTGTGTTTGTGATTCTCATTTTTGTAGGAATTCATTAATTGCCTAATAAAATTATATTAAAGGAGGATTAAACTTGGAAAGCCAAGCACTAACAGCTACATTGCTGTATATACTGAACAAAATCGGGATGGTTTTAGCTTTTAGAAGAGAATAAGGTAAGACAATACAAACAGCACAGAAAAATACAGTAGCTCCACAGGACCACATCAGTACACAATGATATTAAGTGTTGCCTTAATCACTCTGTTCAAGAGTAGTACTGCCATATGGAAACAACTGACTAAACTAAAACATCTTGAATTGTAATCATATCAATCTAGGTCTCAGCACAATCTTTTTCTAAACTGAGAAACTATCACTTGACATTTCAAATGTATAACTCAACAGCATAAAATGCAAATAAAGTTATTAGACTTCAGTAAAATAATCTCATAGTTAAAAATTAAGTCATCAACTGCAATACTGTTTTCTTACTTGTCACCAGTTAAGACTTCAGATTGTCAGTTGTTCACCTGGTTATCACTTTTATGGCAAAACTGCAACATTAAACATGAAGATAAGTGAGCACCAGCATCAGCAAAACATTTAAGGAACGTATAGCACTTTCATTAAAGAAACTGTCTTGCCACAAAATCCCATCCTTTGAGATTAAAAGACTTCATTCTGAATGTAAACCTAATGGCATTAAGTATTCTGTAGAATCATTTAGCATTTTTCAGATCATTAAAAAGCATATCTGATTTGAATTAACATACAAACAACTCCAAGCTATAGTTCAAAGTATGTAAATCTGCCACCAGTCTCAGAAGTGCTGCTGCAGCTTCCACCAATTCCATGTACGTCAGTTAGAGTTAATACATTGTTTGCAGTCCTTTAGCTAGTTTCGAACTAAAAAATGTTAATTACCTGTATAAGTCAATTGTCTATACTTTCCTCAATGTTTATAATATTCTGAATCATGACCTAAATTTACAAAGTATTTGGAACACACCTTAAGTTTTCTATGAAAAATATAACTATTTTACATATTTTTCCAAACTACAGGTTACCACTTACTTAAAAACCTCTTGACATTTCTCAGAACTGGTTTTCCACTGATAAGCAGCCCAGTCACAGGTTAAAGGGCTAAATCCTGTAATTATTCAGGCTATAAGCCTATTTTCTGAATAAACATACTGCCCCATGTAAGTTTGAAGAACCTTTTCCAGCGTTCTTGGGTTTTAACTCTTTGGCTACAGTAAGCTCCCTCCATTTCTAACACACATATGGTCAGTACTTATTTTATTTAAAAAAAAAAAAATATTCTCAGCCCAACATCCAATAACCGTTACATTTCTTTGAAGCTGGTACATGTAAAATAACTTATTTTTTAGAAACCATTTGCTAAAACAACTTTTTTTCCCCCCATCCAAAGTGATCTATTACGGTCAATCTTTCTACCTTACTGTTACACATTAACAAAATGGAAAGCAACCCAGCTTTTCAAATCAGATGTCTTCCTTTAAATAAATCGTACAAAAAAACCAGCTTCCTTTAATTTACTGCTTTTTCCTTTAAATGTCTCCCTTCAAAATCAATGGCTCAAATTCCCCACAAATACTTTGTATGTGATGTGTCAGAAAAAATGTCTTTGACATAATTCTCAAAATAATGTTTCTTTACAGTTATTAGAATGATAACATTTTACTAGTGACTTTAAGCAAAGCCTTGAACTGGAAACTTGACACAGCAGTGAGGAGATCAGCAATACTACTGCACTATTTCTTTCAGAATCTAGCCTTGTGGCTGTCAGCTCAGAAGAATGCTCTTTCTGTGAAGTGATGTTTGTCATTTGTAGTTGTTTAGCAACACTTACACAGCAGCTCCATAGATACTAGAGACACAACCAACTGTAGTATTTCGATGTGTATATTTTTCCTGCCTCCTGTGTGAAAAACAATGCTACTTCCACTTATCCATGGCACTCCACCATGTACATTGAAAGGTCCTAAGGGAAGTCTACGTTATAGATTTACTTCAGTATTTAAATTCTGCACTGAAATAATAATTTTAGACACATTAAGGTCTATGAAGGTGAGCTACATAATGTGAAATAAATACATTAATGACTACATAGCACTCTGATACCACAGCAACTGCAGCTGTAAGAGAGAGGGAGCTTGTTTTAGTTCCCTGTCAAGTAAGTTACATTAGTGTGTTCTCTGAGCCAACATAGTGCTTATGTAGTAGGCACTGATAGAGTAGAGCTCTGTTTAGGTAGCTATGGTAGTTGAATTTCTATAATGAACAATAAACTTTTTAAAATAAGTTGTGGCTTTGGAGATAAGATTTTGTTTTTCATTAAATTCATATGCATCTACACTGCCTGTACAGATACGAGCACAGCAGAGAATTGTTTCTGGGTTTAATTTCATGCACCCTACAGAGCTCTATACTGCCACAGCCAATCTGCTACTTTTACATGTTTTGTCTAAGATTAAAACTAGCTTAGAATCATAGAATAGTTCGGGTTGGA
>NW_009222319.1:0-11076 GCF_000690835.1 Fulmarus glacialis | reverse complement strand
TTAATATATATAATTATAATTAATATCAGTTTTTCCATTATTGTCTTCATATCAAGTATATGCATAGTATTTATGATCTATAGTCTACATTTTTATTGTTTGAAATTAACATCCTTCAATCAGAAGATATTGGAGATGGAAAACAATTACATAGGCAAAGGAATATTAACAATTCATGGAAGTTAAAGTAATTCCAAGTCAGCCCCTAATATTTCAATGAGGAAGGGTCTGTTGTAATGAAGATTTGCTTACCTGTAAGTACAAGTAGGTTTATGTTTTTATTTTTAGAATTTTAATGTGAGATACATGCAATATATAGCTATACTTCTTTTCTGATTGTAAATGAGCTATATATAATTATCTATATTAGGTAAGTAATTGATGGTTGACTTTTTGGATTGATTAAATGCCAGAGCTTCCATTCATTTCAGCAGCACCAGATTTCAATTTATTTTTGGTATTGACCTAGTTGGTGGAATCCTACATGTATTTGAAGTGTAAAAATACCTCATTTCACGGTATCTGATTTTATACAAAAGGATAATATGGAATTCTGTTAGCACGCCTTCATAGAACATTTATTTCTAGATGGATAATAATGGAAATACTAACTTCATGCTCAAGCATACTGGAAATCGTGTTTTAATTTGTAGGGAGAGAATTATTTTCATAATCTGACATGCTTTTTAGATAAGTAGTTCTTGAGCACAAGGAGTTTAAACTGTACAATATAGAGATAATTTGTACGTTGCAGTGAAGTTGCATCAAATGCTTCTGGGTTTGCTGAAACATCTACTGAAAAAAACCCCTCCTAATGGAGTGCAAAATATTTGGCGTGTCGTTTGGCATCCATATGCTGCTATGGAAGGTTAGACCTGGACCAATGCTTTCTTGTCACTTGTCTTATGAGTGTTACACAGAGTGGTTCTTGCTTAAAGCTGTTGAGTAGCCATAAGCTCTACACCAGTTCTTGCTGCCTTTCCTTGTGGCTTCTGAAAAAAACCACATCTTTGAGGATCTACCCATTTTTAGTTGCCAAACACGGATAGGCATGTATGGTTTGTGCTGTTTAAATCAGTTAAAAAGTCAATGGAAGATCTGACTGCTCTTAAACTAATGTTAAGAGGTATAAATTCAGTGCAGTCTCCAAGTTGTAAAAGATGTGTGTGTAACAGTAGCTCTGGTGGCAATCATATCAACTCCCAAAGGAGCAGCATCCTCATTCATTAGTGAGTTAGTTTGTGTGGTGCCCTGGGGGCAGAGAAGTTCTTAGCATTTTTCCTATTGTCAACTGGGGGCTGTGCCATGTCTCGTGTATGCTGGGCTTGTGCTTCAAGTTATATTTAAAAATAAGTTATGTTGCCTGGATAGTGAGTTATCTCTTAGGATCATGTTAATTTGCCATTTGGGAGAATCTGTTGAACGAACGATCTTATCTCTCCTTGACTACTTTACTTTTGACAGACTGGAATCCCTATGGATATCGTAAGTCTCATTTGTCATAATACCATATTATAAGGAAGCAATGTTTGTTCTGCTGAGTGAATTCTGGGAAAAAAAAAAACCCTACTAAAATGCTATATTTATTCTCATTGCTTTTTATTTAAGAGGGGAGAATGTCTTAAGGTTCACCTCCATGAGTATTGTTAATGGAGTACTTCTAGAATACCTTTTTCCTTAAGCATTTTGGTATCAACACCTGCTGTTCAGAAACTCAGAATTACTTTACTTGCACTTAACTTGTTTCTAGCAGTTTATCTTGGGCATAAACAGAAGCACATGACATTCTCTAATACTCATGTATAGCCATAACTAAACAAACAAAATTAGAAAATTTGTGAATCCTATAAACTGATCATACTGAGAAGGAAAAAAGACTAATATTTATGTTAAGTTTTGGGAGAGATCTCAGGGGCTAATGTCATATAAATACCTAAACTACAAAATGTGACTTGCAAGGGATTGATTTTGCCTTTCATTTATGGGGAAAAATTTTTGTAGTGAAAGCAGGTAGGTCTGGGGTATGATGCAATGGGGGCATCGGATATAAGGGAAGAAAGCTAGTAATTTTTTTATGGGGTGCATTTCTGTAGGTGGGGGGCTTATAAACATAATGTCATTGTGCCGATATTCCCGTAAAGCTGCATATAAGCAAGTGTAGGAAAGTCTTGGGCAAGTTTGTTGGGGGGGGTAGGGGGTGGGTGTTGGTGGTAGTTTTTTGTTTGGTTGGTTTTGGTTTTTTTTTTCCTAGGTATGGTCAATAGCGATGAAGAGAGTTTTATTCAATATGAAAGCCTAGGTACTACCTCTGGCTCTAACCTTTTTTTTTAGCTACATGCTGAAGTAAATATTTCTGACAATGTTCAGAACTTCCACTGACAAATTAATAAACTGTACTGAAAGCTGTAGAGTCCCAGAAAAAGCTTATAGGTGAACGGATGCAGAATTATCTGAGAATCATTCCAGGGAGCCGTTTCAAACATGTCCTGCCTGATCTTCCATCTTCTGGAGCTCTGAAGGAAAATGCTGAAAATGGAGATGACTGTGAGGTCTAAAGGCAGGGTGGCTGTGTGTAGTTTAGTTGCAGTCCGTAACAAATTCAGCCAACGTGGACAAAACAAACGGGAGAACTTGTCATCCACCATACTGTTGGCTCAAGCAGTGTCTGAAAAACGCTGCGCTAAAAAGGTCAAGGGAGGAGAAAGCCCAGATCTCACCCATCCCATCAGTTATATTGCTACTGTTCCCTGGCCAGGTGAGACTACTCAACAGTGGTGTAGAAAGTAAAGGTTCCTCATAGCTGAAAATGGTCAGACAATTCAGAGATGAAAAAGCCAGCACAACCTGTCCCTAAACTGAAAATTCTTCAGTGTAACTCATGTAAATAGTGGCGGCTCTTAATAATTCAAATGAAGTTTTCCCAAATACTGTCCATGGCACAAGTTAAAACAAAGGCAACCATGTGCCATCTGAGGTAGATGTAGATTGTCCAGTTCACAGAAATTTGTCAGCTGGATGCTTTTGTTCAGTCCTGACAGCACTTCAGTTACTCTTCCACTGCTCTTGTTTTGAGTGCGGACTGCTTCCTTGGATCTGAGGATTAAAACATTGTAGTAACAACTTTAGGTAATAGAAAAAGGGGAGAGACCTGAATATGGCTTTAGATTTCTCTATAGTTGTCTTTAATGAAGACTTTGGAAGAGCATGCTTTCCATTCTGGAAAGTAATTCATTTCTTTAAGTATGCTGAAATTGTTCACAAAATGTGTTTTAGATGAGTTAAGTTTTATGACAGAATTGAGCTTTTCCATGTAAATCAGAGGAATTAATGTGCAGGTGTTACACCATTTTTTTTGTGTTTGTCAGTGATAAAGAAAAGCACTTAGGGAGAAAATCATAGAAGTAATATTTTCACAAATAGTTTTCAGGAAGGCACAAAGGGAGAAATTGTGTGCTTAGATTTGACTGAACTTGACACCGCTCTTATTGGAGAAAGATGAGCAGTGACTGTTAACCATGGCCAAAGTTAACTGTGGTTGCCTCTGCCAAAACTTGGCTTCTGCAGTTTTTCTATGAATTTGCAAAAGAGCTGGGGGGGGTTGTTGGTGGAGACTCTTGGAATCCTGGTGTCGTCTGCCCCCTTTCTGGCTCCCGGGTAAAGCACCTCTCACTGGCCCCTGGGACTCCTCTTGCCACGGGAGTGACCGATACAAGACTTTCTAATTGCTCCCCCAAAATATCACTTTCACTGCTTAATCTATTAATTACGTGCCTTTTTTGTTAGAGACAGATCAAATTTGGGTAAGGATGACAACCTTTCATAATTTTTGCAAAAACATCAGTGGCCCAGTGCATTGCAGTGTGCGTGAAGCCGTATGTACGTGGCTAAGAGGAGCAGCACCTGTTACACAGGGACTTGTTTTTCAGATAAATATGTGTAGGAGGAAGAAAAACTTTTAATAAAATGAGACATTTTTGGATCATCTGCTCAGATGAAAACCTGTTTTCCTTCTCTTAGACAAGTGTAAAAGGGACCAGTGAGGATCAGTGGATTTTGGCAAAGTCTGTCTGCTGCATGCATCTCCAGTACATAGGTAGCTGCTGCTGTGGGAGTCAAAATTGAAGTTACAAAGGTAAAATACTGCTTAAAAATTATGAAGCTGAAATGAATTGAATTTACAAGAAAGATCAGTTATATTTATGCCAAAGATTTACAAGTAGTTTAAAACAGTCTGTGTCTGACATGGTAAGTTGTCTTTATCATTAAAATGCTAATGAAATGGTAAACGTGAAGATAATGAAGCTTGTCAGCTACATCTTTCTTGTGCCAGTATGCCAGTATTTCTGCTTAGCTCAGGTCTGTGTACAGATTTGGTGGGGTGGTGGTGAGAATCTATTTGACCTTTGCCAGTGTAGAACTGTGCCCCGTTCTGTTTGATTTGATGATTTTGTCCTGAAGTGCTTCTACCTGTAGTTTAGGTCATCTTTATCTGATCATTCTTCCAGAGGCTTTCAAAGGTGGGTCTGAAAATCAAACTTCAGTCAAACAGGGTCACTGGTATTTGATTGGTAATAGTTGAAGTAGTAAACTGGCAAACAGAAGTTAACAAATCTCTTGTTATTAATGCCTCCATTAATTGGTCTGGTAGGTGCGTATGTTTTCTGTTCTGTATGGACTCCAAATATATCCTAGTCTACTGGTCATACGTTACTCTGGCAGCAGAAACACCATGGACCGCAAAACTGCAGGCAGATTTCAAATGTCTTTGTCACATGAAATGATCTGTACTCAGCCAAGGAGTACAAAGAAGTTTGCATTGTTTGCAGGAGGATGCGAATTGTTTTTTAATTTCTAAAACTTTTATGCCAAATGCTTTCTGTACCTTGGTTAAGGACAGCATCAGAAACCTAGCTTAACTCTGATTTTAAATGTCAGTGACAATTTAACTCTATTCTGGTATATTTTTTTCTGTAAAATTTAGTTAAAATATGTAACCATAGCTTCATTGAAGTATGTGTATGTAAGGAGAGGACAGGTCTTTTTTAACTTCATGGATCTTTAGTTGCGTGTGAACTTCAAAGAGAAACTTGTAGAAGTTAGATTGATGATGGCACTTTATGGACTTTAGGTAATTGAATACAACATAGCTGCCATTTGAATACAACTCTGAAATCCAAATTATGTAAATCTAGCTGTTTCAGAACCAGCTAGTAGAAATAATCATTTTTGCAGTTGACGATACTTCCTTTGGATAAATCCTCTGACACACTGCTTTCCTATTGATGCATTTTTTTAGTTCTGGATATGAAGAAGAAACTATAGGCATGTTAGACAGCCTTTAGCTTTTTGACATTTGTGACTCCACTTGAATAAGCTTTGACTTACAGTTAAATAAGCACAACTGTCAATGAGTTTCATGGGCTTACACAGAAACAAACTTTACATTTATAAAAGTATTCAGGTAGGGGCAGGGAGAAAATATTCTGGGAAAGTGTCTCAAGCATATTTTTCCTTTCAAGTTGTGCAGCTCATTTGGGATGGTGTTCAACAGTTCGCTCTCCATAGTTGTAAATGACCCATCTTTCTGCAACCATCACATTTTTCCTATAGAAGAAACAGAGAATAGATTATAACCTGCTATTCATCTGCTAGACCATAATATAATGTTTACTGTGCTGCAGCTGTGATCAAAATGACTGTCTCTCCAGCATCTACAAAATTTGAGCTCAGGGCTACTTATAAGTGTTTGGTCGTCCAAAAAAATCTATGCAGCTCCATCTGGCTTCTGAACTCAGCTTTTCTCTTGGATACCATAAGATGGTTTTCAAATTGTGTGTGTGGAGGCAGGATGATGAGATGAAAAGGAGGAAAATTTCTACTCTGCCTTCAATTTTGCATGTTCTTAACAAGGAGAAAGGGAGTTCCTTTAATGGAAAACTGGTACTCAGGCAGCCCATATGGATTACCTGACATCTTGCAAGTAGATGCAATTGATTTAATTTCATGGGAGAAGAGGGGGAAAATTGCTTGTTTACTTTTCTCCTTTTTTTTTTTTTTTTTTTCTTCTCCCCCTCCTTCCTAACTGGGTTTAAAAAGCTCAGACAACTTCTGTGAGAAAAAGCTTATGTATTGTGTCAGCCCTGCTTGAGAGCAGAGAAACTCCTAAGAGGACTGTTATGCTGCTGGCTGATGTGCTGGCTACCGGTGAGTGGGAGAAGGAGGTAATTATGGAGAAATTCTGGCAGAGGAAGGAGAGGCAGAGTGTGACTCACCCTCCTTTAGAGGTGCGGGACACTTGTGTTCCAGTGCCTGCTCCAGTAGGTGTTGAATTATTTATTTAACCCAGGAAAGAGAAACTGAGATTTTTTTTTTCATTTTTTATTTCAATGAGGGAAATTTTATTTGAAATCTATTTTGTATGATTTCAGGAAAAAAATACTCTCAGAGGCATAGCTGGAAGCTGTGTACTAGGCACACTATTGTGTGAATAGGGTAGATAGCTAGTTAAAAATGAATATTTGGACATCTGTGCCTTCACATTCCTTCGGGGTCTTGCTGAGGAATGATTCTCAAGTGTGTACAGCAAGAATTTCAGCATGTAGATTTCTGGAAAGCTCTTGTTTGGAGAGAAAGATCTGGGTTCCAATTAAGAAAACGCTAGTTTGCATTGCATGTAAAGAGTTGTGTTTGTTTATGTGCTAGCTGATTATTTAATTGTTGGCTATTTTCTAATATTTGCCTTGCACTGTAAAACAGAAGGCATTTTTTAAAAATGTTTAGGTGAAATGATGTTTGTGCAGCACCTGATTGTTACAGATGCTACCAGAAGAGGAAAAAATAAACATGCAGCTCACTATTTGGGAAACAAACCTCTGGATTTCAGCTTGCATGTATTGTCTGCGCTAGCTGATTCAACAGGCAACCATGAATTGCAAAAGCATCTGACTTTCATGGGCACCCATCCTGGCCTTTTTGGCATGGAAGAATTTTTCAGCTTTAGAAAGGATTTATTCCACCTGCCAATGTGATTTATATACCATATGTCTCCTCTTCAGCACCTAAGTATCCATGGCCATAGGGAAGTGCTCTGCCTCATCTGTAGTGTATAGAAATAGGTTTCTTTTAATGATATTAACTCCTACAGGGCCACTTAATTACCTCCCTGTATTATTTTTTCTTGGCGGTTGTGTCAGCAAGAGATAGCTATACTGTGTGTGATGTGGAAAGGAGAATACTATGAATTCCTGGTTTTGTTTGCTCTTGGCAGGCACTACTACACTTCCCACCCTTGTGCGCACACCTACCTTGATGATGCAGCCTTCCCTGGATATCAAACCCTTTATGTCCTTCCCTGTGGACAGCAGCTCTGCTGTTGGATTCTTCCCAAATTTTAACACAGTAAGTAAATGCGTTTCCACATTTAGTTTCAGTGTATGCTTTCCAAGCCGGTTCTGATATCCAGTATTGAAGCTGCCTTACAACAGTGCATTGCTGACACAATTTTAGAGAACCCTTTTTGTCTGTGCTGTGGTGGTTGCTGTTCCCTTGTGCGAAAGACTGAGTGGTACCCAGCCTTCTCACTGTGAACGGGGCCAAATCTTTTTTCACTTGGTCTGTTGGGGTGATGTTTGCACACTGAAAAAAACCCCACGATAGAGATTTGATGAGTGATAGAATCATTTTGAGCATTTGCCTGGGCATATGCATTTCCATGTGCTGTAAAAAAGGAAAAAGCAAAAGCTATGGAAAAACAGGTAAGGTCTAGATCCTCAACTGACTTGAATCAAGCTAAGTCTATTACAGCCAGTGAAGCAACTGGAGGATCTTGTTAATCCTGTATAATAACAATAAAGTCTAAAATTTCACAGCCAGCCAATATGAAAAATGAGAACCTGCAACTTTTAATTGATGGTAAAGCATCTTGGGTTTTTGCAAAAAAATTATTGCCAAAATAATGCCTAATGCTTCTGTAGTTCGCCGTGTTTATCAGAGCAGCAATAACAAAAATACTCTCTTCTGTAGTTCTCACTTCTTTAGCAGCTCATAAAATGGTTCTGAATGTTATCAAAATGCTTTTTTGCTATCGCACTTTATCATTTGTTTAATTAATTATTATCTTAAATGGATTGAGTACATCAAAATCAATATTTTGCATGTTGCCACTCAGGTTTCCATGTGTGCAGGTAATTCAGCATGGAACGAGTCAGCAAATAGTAAGCTAATAGCAACAGGAAGGAAACTGCTCTGGGTCATTTCTGCCAAGTCAGCAAGTACAACGTGACTGTTGCCTGAACTGTACAGCATCGCACTTGTCACTGTAATTGCGGGGGGTATGGAGAGGGAAGCGATGTCACCACTGCCAGACAGTGGTCGGCTGAACCACTCCCAAGTGTTTCTTTTCACAAACTCACCTTCTGTCTGAAGTTAAAACAGCAAGAGGATTTTTTTTCTTCATGACTTGCAAATACATCTTGCTGACAGGCCTTGTGGTACAGCACGCGGTGCTGTGGGATGGTTATGAGGTAACATATCAGCCAGCTTCTTTCAAACGTCAGCAGCCCAACGCATGTTATAAAAATAGCAAATATTACTAATTAATTGCAAAAAATATATGTGAAAATTGTGTGTTTATGAGGGAGATGTGGGGATGTGCGTATGTCTACATTGGGGGGATATGTGCACGTGCATGTGTACAAAGAGATAAAAGACTAAAAAAAGTCCAGGTATGTTTAAAGTGCAGGACCAAAGCTCAATACAATTTTAAGAAAGCGGTGTGTCATTCTCGTCTTCTAGGCATGATGCAATTCATATTCATTTTCCATCCTCTTTCTAATACATTCGAGAATTTCATTTGTTATTCATTTGTCTGCTTTCCAGTTGCACTAGTGTTATAGGTGAACTTTTTCACAGAACTGTACATAAAGACTCGGAGAACCTTTTCTTTAGGGATGCTGTAGTTGTAGAGTCAACCAACATTATTTGCTTACTGGTGATATTACTGAATTTCTGAGTTGCGGTAGCCTCTAGAGACAGATTGATTTGGATATTTAGACTGTTTTTGCCTATGTACACTAGCTTACATTTATCTGGATTACATCCCGTTTGCCTAATTCCTGGAGTGTTTATTCTTCACACCTGTCATTCCTCTCCAAACTTCTATGGGTTTTATTAAAAAAGAGAGGCCTGGGGTAATCGGCAAATATTGTCAACTCGGTGTCTATTTCCTCCCTTGGAATTCTTGATAATTATGTAAAATCATGCTGCTGTGCACCACAGACACTGCGAATTTAAGCTCTCTTTTTTAAGGAACAGTAGTTTAGTTCTCTATTTCTAATTCACAGACTGCCATTTGTCTTGCAGGTATTGATCTTCCCTAACAGTCTTTTACAATGGACTTTAAAGCTCATTGGAAAACTAAATCATATCTACTGACAGGCACAGTGAGTGCCAGCTGTCATGCACTTCCTTTCTTTCTAACTTAGCACAACCTTTGCAAATGTAGATTTCTATGTTTGTGTATATATAATCTTTTTTTCTTTTTCACTGTAAAGTGGTGGGGGGAGTATGTAAAAGTTTGTAAAAAGCCTTTTTCCAGAAGATAAGTTTAAGTGAGTAGAAGCTAAATCCAGTTGACCCATAATGTATGTGTCATCCAAGGTGCCATAATTTTTCATCTTGTGCAGGAACAGAATATTAGAAGAGCTTTTTGTCCCTTCCCTGAAAAAAAGCTGTCATTTGCCTTATGAATCAATCAGGAAATCTATGCACTCCACTCAAATGAGGACTTGTCAAGGACTGTAGACAGTGAAACCTCTAGTGTGCAGCACTCAATCAATCTCTTTGCCTTCAGTAGGACTGAGGGGACCCTGCAGCACGTGCCAGGGCCACTGTTCATGCTCGCATGTGTTCACTGAAGGTGGCAAAAGGAAATGTAGTCTCAAGAGAAAACTGCTTTGGATCTACCTGTTCATTTTCAATGGCAGTCAGATATAGAAACATTTTTCTAAACCTTGCCAGGAGGTAGTTTCTAACTTAATTTCAGTGGCCTGAAAAAAGAAAAGTTTCTGCTTAGGAGCTTGATACAGTAACTACCAGGGCAGGAAAAACAAGGTAAAATATATCAACTACAAACTTGTTTAAAGGAACATCCCCCTAGAGTGTTTCCAAAAGAACTTTTCTTATTTATGGAAATATATTTAAAATCTGGGGTAAACCCTTTCTTTATAGTTAACTTTGACAGTTTTAAATTCTGAAAATATCTGTCATGCTCCAGGTGAAACATCAGTATTCCCATTTCATCTGTGACAGTGTTCTGATCACTTGCTTCTCTCCACATGGGGTACTTTCAAAGGAAGTACTGAGCAGACCCTGATTTTTTTAAAAGAAATGCCTACCCCAAGTATATCTTATTTTCTTGACGGAATTGTGTGATTTAGTTTAAAATGCCTCCTTTCTGTTTCTCCTAAAAACATTAATAGTTCTAAAAATGCTGTGGACATACGGGTAGTATTTATCAATTCATGCCCCAATTAAATTTGTCTTTGTTCCTTAGGACTTGCTTGTTATATAGGAAAAATTAATTGGGGAATTATTGCACTAACTCCTTGGATACATGCCTTTATTCCTCAGTAAGGGTGCCTTTTTGTTTCAACAGATCAGCCAGAAAGGGATCTTCATGGAGTTCAGCTGTCTCACAGGGGGAAAAGGATTCTCGCTCACAAGTTGGCGGGGCTCATCAAGAGGTCTTGAAACTAGGTTGGAAGGAGGAAGGGGATAAAACCAGGCTCACTAGAGAAGAGCCTAGGGGTGGCACGCCAATATTGGGGGAGAAATCAGTAGCCCAGCTGAAATGCATCTACACCAATGCATGCAGCATGGGCGGCAAACAGGAGGAGCTGGAAGCCATTGTGCAGCGGGGTAGCTATGACTTAGTCGCCATCACGGAAACATGGTGGGATGAGTCTCACGATTGGAGTGCTGCAATGGATGGCTATAAGCTCTTCAGAAGGGACAGGTGAGGAAGGAGAGGCGGTGGGATAACCCTGTATGTTAGGGAGTGCTTCAATTGTCTAGAGC
>NW_009222318.1:0-7449 GCF_000690835.1 Fulmarus glacialis | reverse complement strand
TAAACCTCATGCAATTGGCCTCAGCCCATATACTTCTGATATTACTTCTGATTCTTCTATCACATTCTGCTGAAATAGGCAAAACTACCCCCCACTTACTGATGCAGCTGAAATCTATCCCATGCCAATAATGTAGGTAGTACTTCAGTGCTTAGTTATAGAGGAAATTAAACATTATGAAAGAAATAATTATTGTAAATACCCAGATAGAGAAAATAAGAATGTTTAACATATCTGCTTTCCCAGAAATAACAGCAGCATGTATATTTTAAATATAGTCAGGATATAAGCAAGATCTCAAGGGGACACTGTTTCCAGCTCATGCTTTGCATGACTGATGATTTTAATATTTTGATGCTTCTAATTTTTACATCCCTTTCTGTTTGTTTTGGGGTATTCAGGAGGGGGGATTTGTACCCATTTAAAAACACTTTGAAAAGCAAGAATACTGGCCTAGAAATTCTTGGAAAGAACTCAGCTGTGCCATGTAGAAAGGAACAGCTTTGATGTATTCGAGGAAGTGCTCCTGCTGAGCTGGCATTTTACAGTTTGTTTCTGTCCAAACCGAACTGCTCGCGCTGATTCATTAGCAAAGGAAATGTCTGTTCTTTGCCAGATCACACTTGCCTATGCCAAACTAGTTTAGCCAGGCACCACCAGTTCCTGTACGTGGCATGTGTATGACCTCTCCAACATGGTCACATATTAAAGCCAGTGGCAAAGAAATACTGGGAATGGTTTTGCCTTTAAAAAAGATGACTTGAATGTATGGAAACATTTGCTAGAGTTGTACCAAATTCCAAAGATTTTCGGCAATGAAAACTGTGGTTTGCATCATAAACATGTGCAAAAACCTATGTTTGATTAAGTAATGTAAAAATGTCTGTTTCTGCATCGAACATGCAAAGTGTGGTTTCGTCAGATGCAAAGCTGTCTTTGTGCTAAATGAAGACTATTTCTAATGTGAAACTCCTGGCTCCTTTTCCATTGTTTTGTGACACTCTGACTGCCATCCTCCATCTTCAGTGCGTTCACCAGCAGCACCTGCCCACTGTTTACAAGAGCTTCTGTTCCACGACAGCTTCCACCTCTTCCCCCACCTTTGGGATAAGGAGGTGATGTCTGTGGGGCCATTTTAACACACATGAAATTTGCCTATTTTGTAAAAGGCTATCCTTCTATTGTAGCTGGACCCTAAAAGGGAGAAAATGAATCTCCACCTAGCAACTGTGTTTCTTAACTTTAAAATTTACCATCAGGGTCCAAATTTCCTGCTAGCTGCCCTGCTGGCTGCATATGAGACTTCCTTTATCTAAAACAATAACTTATTTTCTAATTGTCTTACCAATCCAATGTTTTTAGTATTTTTTTAAAAATGGGATGTAAGCATGTCTATGAAAGGAAGGGAACCTATTCTCTCTGAGAATATCACTGGTGTTACAGAAGAACTACAAAATACGTTGGTCTTTAAAAGATGTATTTTGCAGGAATTAAAAGAGAGAGTAGGATCACCAGTTGGATCGATGGGGAACCTACAGAGAGACACAGCATCCCCTCCCAGCGAGCCAGAGCCCCAGTGCTGCGCTGGGCAGCGTTTCCAGGGGGCTGCCGTCTGCAGCAAGGGGCTGCCTTCCCACTGTTCCTTTCTTGCTGCTTTTGAGCTGTTTAAACTAACACCTTTTACCTCACCGTTGGAGTGGGATAACAACATTTTGGAGGAAAAATATTGAGTGCTGAATATTATCTGATAGTTTAAACTAGGAAGTGTTAGAACCTCTTTGGTATAAAAACATGGTAGGAACACTGGACATCCATGTTGACCTACACTATTTACACCAAACTGACTTTTGATTTTTTGTATGGTTTACCCAGGAGGCTCTCATTAAATCATCTGAGTTCACTACATGCCTTTTTTGCACCTCTGGAATTACAACTGTTCCTGTGTAAGCAAGCTGCATATGAGAGGGTGCAGAAGTCCATTTTCAGCTTCTTCCTAGATCAAGGAAACAAGCCATTGGAATAAACCAGACACATCTGAAATTAATTTTCTGTCTGATCTCCCAAGACTAAAGAGCTTTTCTTGGTCTAGTGTTTGTTTGCAAAATTATGTTAAATTATCCTCTTAAATGTGTGCATAAGAGAGATTCATGCTTCAGTATCTTGGTGATACAGGACTGCTTGACGTATGGGCAAGGTGATATTTAGCCAAGCATTAGAGACATGTGAGGAGCTGATGACTGCCTCTAAACCTGTGATTTACCACGGCAAACAAGGGGCAAAAAGGACACATGGCTCTCTAGTTCAGCACTTATAATGACAAGAGCAGACTTTGAATTCCTGTTCTGACTCCCAGCACCATTTCTGCATTCTGCATTAAATCATCATCAGCTAAAATAAAGAAACAAGTCATGGGAAGGGAAGCTTGAGTCAAGGCAGGTCTTCTGTTCCCCAGGGCAGGGAAGGTCTCCTCTCTGTCCTTGCTCTCCCCTCTGTTTTCTGGGAAGCCTATGAGCCTAACTGGCAATATGGCTCCACTCAAGGAGACGATAGAGAGACCAAGAAAAGGAGTATCTGTCAACATTCAGCCCATGGTATCTGAAGTCCAAATATGATGACACAGAGAGCCTCTACACTTGATTTCTTTTGCAAAGTTATGGATAGCTGAGGTTTTCCAAAAACTGTCATTTGCTTTAAACATTTCTAGGTAGACTTCAAGGCAAAAGCAGACATCTTTCAGGACAATCCAGGCTTGACTCCATCCCTCCCAGCATCTATATATAGAGACTACAGTATTTCAAGACTGTCTGTATGTGGCAACACAGTACTGTGCTATTTGTTCAATTAATTACTTAACACAGAGATAGACTCAAGATAATATCCTCGGCAATATTTACAAGGTCTTCTGGAGGCAGACCTCAGTTTGCTCTTTGCATGTTTTGAACGAAATGAAAGCTGTGTGGGTGCATTTAATGGACATTGCTCAAGCTTGATAGTCTATTAGCTTGGACCACACAGCTCCTGCTGGACTCATTGCATGAGCAGAGCAAGGGAACATCTGCCTACAGAAGACCATTTAGACATACACTCACATTTGTTGCTCTGACTGTGAACAAGTCATTGGCTTTATAACTTACATTAATAGAAATTTGAAAAATGTATCCTTTATATCAACAAAGGAAGCTCTATAAGCTCATCTGGCCAGAGGGCTAAACATACTTACTGAATTATTATCTTCTCCATCAGATTGTACAGATTTTCTAAAAATAGGTCCACTGCAAATTCTGGAAGTTTAAGAATTTATTTGAGCCACAAAAAATAGTGGATTTAACTAGCTAAATAAAAAAGGAACATAATGAAAGACAGCTTTGCCAAAGAGCAATTCACTTTTTGAGGAATACAAAGAGAAAATTTGGAATAGCTGATATAATTTAAAAACAGACAGGTCATGAAGCTTTAAAATCATGTTTTTTTCTTTCTACCTCATGACTCCAAGGTGCTGCCAAATTGAGTGAGTAGACGGCAGTCAAATAATAACGGGCATTTTCACTTGCTCTCTCCTTTTATACATATATACACACATATATACAGAGAGAGAAAGAGAGAAAGAGAGATGATTCATGAGAATGGAATTTGAATGAAAGAACTGTTGGGCATTTGCTTTTCTATTTTACACTCTAAGGTCCTCAATTCTTCAAAGCAGCAAGTCAGCCCTGTTTTGTTCCTTGACATGTCAAGAAATTTTGATTAACCTTGAACTGAATAGAAATTAAGGATGAATTATGGGGTTTAACGGATGATTAAAATCATACTTATCTCTTAAATACTGACTGGTTACAAAGCAGGATCTAGATAAGACTTTAAGTAATTTCAAGTACTTAAAATGCAAGCAAGATGCATAACTGCTTAATAGCGATATGTATCTCCGTTTGCTAAAGCTCCTTCTTCCTCTTCCTGTGGGCATCCCAATGCCCACACTCCTCGCATCAAGGCACAGGAGTCCAAAAGATAAAAAAAAGAAAACTAATGCTCATCCAAGTATATGCTAGTGAACATGGGGGGAGATTTTAAAAGAACAACACACTTAACATTTTCTCAGCAGAAAATGTTTGGTACCCTGCACTTTCAAACCTGAAAGTACGAATCTATTATACAGGTACTGAAAGAAGTAAATTCCTCTTTTATATAATTTTGAAATAAGTGGCTTTACAACACACACCAACATTTTGCAGCAGTTAAGTCGCAGCCATTATTCCCTGAGGAACTAGGTCTCCATCTTGGTTTTCATGAGGCCTTCATATCTGTATTTTTCTGGCACTTTACAATATCGGGTCTTGAAATGCTGTCTATGCTGTCTTATCTGCTGTGAAGTTGATAGCCTGCATTTTCTCACTCAGTTTTCTTTCCTTTTGCAACAAGATCAGGTGGATAAAGTTTAAGGTCTTTTAAAGGTCCCTTCCAACCCAAACCCATGATTCTATGATTCTATGATTCTATGATCCTATGATTTATTCATAACAACAGCCACATGCAGAAAATTTTGGACATGTTTTGTGGTAAGGAATAAAGAAATAAATTTATTTCTAATAAAACAAAAAGTTTGTTTTATGGGGAAACACTTATAAGTTTCAACTCTTTAATCAGTATTAGAAATCTGCTTGTACCTAGTTGAAATCTCTTTGAAATGATTGCAATTGATATTTTTCTCTGCAATTTCAGATGTCAACAAAATGCAGTTTTTCAAATAATCATTGATAAAAGAGTGGTGAGAAAATAATTTTTAAATAACAAACATAGTAAGTTATAGAAAACTCATACAGTGCAAATAAACTAATTTCACCAAATACATTGCAAACAATAAAGAGTTTGAATAGCTCCACAGAGAAATTAATCTACCTTAGGTAAAATTTTGCACGTGTAGAGTCAGGTTTTAGGTAACTTTTCTTTTTCTTATGCAACTTATAATGTAACACCTTAGTATAACAAGAAATTGGCACTTCCTTGAAATATCCTCAGTTCCTTTGATGTCAGCTTGTAATTTCCTTTACTTATAGGGTATATTCTTAATGCTATTTTAATACATGTTTTAAAGTTGGTATTGTTTGTACTGTACCATGCCCCTGATCCAAGAAAGTGCTAAACAAGTATGTATTTACATGCTTTCCCAAACAGAGAGATATTTTTGAACTGCAAACTAAAATCTGAACTCCACATATAAATTGAATGTTTAATTTTTTTTTCAGATTCAGTGCCTGAATCGGCTTTTTCAGCTCCAAAATCCTGAAGGTTTCTTTAACTGCAATAATTAGGAATAATTATAATTTAACTGCGTTTTAAGTATTTTAATTTCTTCCCACTCTGAACATCATTATTTCAACATTGACAAGTAAAATAAGTCATCTCATATTTCGCCATAAAATAAAGCCTGAATAACCATGGTCAAGGTAACTGTTGTTGATTAATTTAACAGGCGTGTCTCTGGATTTTAAAATTCACTATCAGTCATTAATTTTAACAAAACATTTATGATCCCTTTGGTCAACAACTATAAGTTAATGACAACCACAAGGTAGGGCAGGTATTCAAGTCCATGAGGTCATGTCCTTTACTTCTGAACCTGTTTGCATTTTGTTCTTTAGCAAGCCAAGGCAGATTGATTGCAATGAAGTGTTGTACCGGGCTCAACTCTGAGAAAGCATAACTAGAAACAGCGTTAAATTATCACTAAATAGATTCCTTTTTTCCCTACCTCGTAGATGGAGACTCTAGCATGTTAGTGCTTTCCACATATTGGCCCAGCGTAGTCTGTGGCAATTCAGCCAGACTAGATGTGCGAGTTGTGTTGTATCATTTCATTCTGAGGTTATTTAACCCTTCCTTGACATTGCTGTAACACTTTGGTCAATTTTGAAACTAAGTAATTGTTTCAAAATAAAAAGGTTTTGCTTTTGAAATTTTCTAAATTAGTACTGCAATTTTCAGGGTATTTTCAGGCTCAAAATGTTTGCCAAACTGAACCTCAGCTTATGATTAGTTTCAGCCCATCTCATACGGCATTTTCTAATCATGCTGGATCAAACACTGATTTGTCTGTGGGCTCAGAGAAGGACTACAGCCTCCTTAAAAGCTACAGGCTGCTTCCCAGAAGTGAAAACAACTATGATGCCACTCCAGTGGTTACATCTAACCTTTCCTTCTTCTGTGCTTTTATCCTTTGTGTCATATTTCCAGAGCTGTCCATGACAGGGAAGAACATGAACTTGCCATGTTGTTGAAAATTGAGTTTTTAAAAGAAAAAAATGAAAAGCCTACCAAACCAATAATGAATTTGTGCTCTCTATTTTCTTATATTCTTTATGGATTGCAGTTCAGGCAGAACTCGTCAGTCCCAGCCCCCACTAACATGAGGCTGTCCAATACTTCCCACTATTGACCTGTGATGTAAGAACCTTATAACCTTATCCAGTTTTATTTGGGCTGGATTTTTCCATGATGGATAACAAGCTAAGGCAAACACTTTATATGCCTATACATAATTTTCATGCTTCAACTGCTAATGAATGATCAATCTTAAGAAAAAGTATGACCTGGTAAGTCTCTTCAGGTTTTGAAACAAAATCTTGAGCTTTGGCAGTGGGCTTCTTGAGGTGGAGGAACTACCTTCCAGAGCTGGCCAAACAAAAACTTCTGAAAAAATCTTAGTGGGCACAGCAACAGAGAAGAGGGAAAGATCATTAAAGATTATGCATACTTGTAAAAGGGACACGACCTGAGAATTCACTGGCAGTCTTGATTCTTGCATTTCTATATCTTTTGAGTGCTTGAACTCGCAGCCTTAAAATTCTGTTAAGAGGGGCCTGCGGGTGTTGGCTGGTATGTGTATTTCAGTATTAATTAGAAAATCATCTTTAAAGAGAGATCAAGAATATAAGGCTGCATGAAGTCAGGAAATATCAACAGTAAGTGGATTATATGAAAGTGATACGAGCAAAACAAGCAAGATGGTTCTGCTCATTTAATCACCTTAGTTTCAGAGAGGCTTAATTGTGAAATAGGTTGTGCAAAATACAATTGTCTCTTAATCTTGCAACTTTTTCACTAGAAAACAAAATAATATAGCTTAGGTAAAATATGGTATACCACATCCTTTCCTAGAAAAAATCAACTTATGCTGAGTCCAGCCATTAATTAGCCCAATTATATGCAAAGCATGACAAATAATTTCACTTTTAATCATAAGTCCTGCGGAGACTCTGTTTTAGTTCACGAAGAAATGCTTTTAACTTGAAGTGTTTAGTACTGCATTTACCCTAAATATAACTCAACTCAAATTTAGTTCTTGCTTAGACTTTGTAATACTCTGTTTGAATTAGAGCTAGCTTATTAACAGTCAAAATATGAACTAGAGCGATATTACTGTTGGCATTTGAAATTTCAGAATAACATTTATAT
>NW_009222317.1:0-25314 GCF_000690835.1 Fulmarus glacialis | reverse complement strand
GGCCTCGGCCCATCGATCCAGCCTGTTTATGTAATAAAACATTACATAATCAGATAATTTTTAGAAACTATTAGTGATTATTTACTTCTATGATGGCTGAACTTTGTTCACTGAAGTTCTATTAGAAATGTGTAGTTCACAATTAGTGGTCACAACTATTTTCCCCATTCTTTATATTACATATCAATGATGATGAGTAATTAACTTGAAAACAGTGTTCCCAGTAATGAGTTTTGCTGAAAATTGAGATATACAGAATAACCTGCAATTCTGGATGATGATCTCAGCATTTTCAGAACTGTTAATTTTTTCTTTCCCTGCACAATTGTGTTGTTATCTCTGTTCTAGTGAGATAAGGAGAAAACTAAAGAACATGGAGATTCAGAGCAAAAACTGAGAAATGAGCTTCTTCCTATCGGCTCTTTGCCCCAAAACTACTTTTCCAGCTGACTTACCCAACATTCTCCTGCACCTCTAACTGCAGGGCTTTGCGACTCTCCATGTGTCATTGTATTTGTTTTCACATTATCTCACAAGAAAAAGGTGTACATTGGCAAATTTTATGTCAATCACTGTAAACTTCCTGGTGGTTAGGCAGGAGCCTGTACAAAACATGACCAGTGTGTCATTGCTGACAAACTGTTATGGCCATATCTGGTCTTCTGGGGAAATGAATGCAAGAGCAGGTGTGCTGTTGCAAACACTTAAAAACTGATAAGGCTAGTTTTGTGGGTGACCGGAGGAAAGTGAACAGAGGTTTTGCCTCTGCGTGTGTTTGGCTGTGTGCTGCAGAAAATGGGGTGATTAAATTATGGTACTGTTCAGGCAAGCTGGGTTTCTTATATGCCCTAGAAGAGCTTGGTAGCAGATTGCTATTAGAAGAGCTGCTCCTAAAATCAGTTAGATTAACATGGAAAGCTGATAGTAAGGGGATGTAAGCCTTTTCTCCCAAAGGCTGTGGGGACAGCTATGCTTCTGCAGATGTCCATCTGGGAGAAGCTAAGGGAAATTGGATTTGGAATTGGGTGCAGGAAACAAGGGCTGGGGTTTGATATGGTTTCCAAGTATTTTGCAGAAAAGCTAACGACTAGTGGCTTTTAGAGGACTTCTTGAGATCAGATGGAAGGTGACAGCCTTGATTAGGGAGGGCATGACAGAAGGCCTCTTGGGAGTTTGAGCCTGTGCATCCTCAGAGAATATTGAGATTCTTGTTCAACACATGCCAGAGAGGCCCAAGGCAGCTGTAGACCTCTCCCAGAGCCAGTCTGAAATCCACCGGAGTTGCAGGAGTAGCCAAAGTGAGCCTGAGTTATGTGACATGTGACAGTTTGCAGATCTGGGTAAAGTAACATTGATAGCTGAAATAATAAAGTGGGTTCCACCAGTGTTTACACATAGATTATGAAGCCGACATAACCAATTCCCCCGCCTTGCCTGGAATACTTCTTGTACTCAGTGGGAATTTATATTAGATAAGATTTCAGACATAAATGCCCAGATGATTTTTATTACAAATTTAAAGAATGTTTTCTGAAATTGCTGGAATTCTGATGGCCTCTGATTATTTTGTAGGCTATAAAGATGCTGGGATATTCAACTTCACAACTGCTGTTGAACCTGTTGAAATCAGCAGCAACATTTTTTAACTTGGTGTTTGTTGCCCCTGTCTAAATGTGCTAGAAGTGAAAGTTATATTAGAATTCCAAAAATTCTGCAAGTAATATTCCTCTGAATGTTTAATTTGCATTTGTTGCTGTCTTGTCTCTGTCTATACATAATCTGCTGCAGATTCCTTTAAAAATAAATTCCTTTTATGTCAGAAAGATCTTGGGGAAAAAAAGTCTCATAACATGGTTGAGAGTTAGTTCTACACAAAACTCTTTCAGAAGCTTTGTATTTTGGAAATCAGTATCTGGGACTGGAACTCCAAAAGCAATTTGCAACATTTTAAAATAAATTAGTAAACAGCAGTGGCTGTCAGACAGAGAGAACATGCAAGGCCTGGGAAAGGGTAATTTGCACAAGAAATGTGTGCCAGGAATGTTCAGGTTGGTGTCCATCTAGGTTAGTTTCCTCTTCTTATCAGACAGAGACTTCTGCATCACAAATAAATATTCATACTGAAATTTTAAACATAGGGGCTGAATCTTGTAAGATGCTAAACATTTTTGTGCCAGCTAAGCAAAACACTTTGTAACACATGTGCTTAGCTTCAGCAGACTGTATGAAGTTCTACTTGCATTGTGATGGGTTGGATCAGGACCACAAGTTAGCACCTTGCAGGATCAGTCCTTGTGTTTGTGTAGAGCATTCCTGAGCAATTCAAACAACAAAAACATTGATGACAGCCTGCAGAAAGTAAATTAAAAATACCCCAAAAACCAATAACCAGCCACATCTCTTCATGTATCCTGTCTTCTAAAGGTTTCTGGTACCATTAATGAAAAAGTGGTTAGGACAAGAAAATGAGACTCATGTTCAAATGTATGCTGCACTGTTGGTGTGCTGCAGATTTTTAATGCTGCAAGTCTGAATTACTGTGGGAAAATCACTTTCAAGAAGGGAGTTAGGTACTTGCAGTCTTTTAAGTTTCTGGACCTTTGAGCCTCTACCCCTCTGTGAAAGTACTTCCTTAGAAAATGACAACCATAAAGGGTTATGAAGTGCTCAGAAACTACTGTAATAAGGATTATCTCAGTACACCCTCTGATATGTTTCGAAACTAAACTATGTAATATGTGGATGATTTAGATGCACACCAAAAAGTTTCATCTTAATGCAATGCATACTGAAGTGTCTAAGTTTTGGCTGACTTAAAACTGCTGGCTGCTCTGAAGTCTTCTCTAGTAATTGGTGTTTTATTTACTTAAAGGCTTATAAAATCTTCCCGTCCTCTGGACACTGAGGACTTCAAGCTTGTTCATATATACCTCTGCTTTTTGTTGTTGAACTTACAGAGCAAAATTTACTTTTCAAAATATGGTTATGAAGAAGCATGCGATTGAAAATAATAAGAAATTAATTAAATGGGAAGGTCATTTTAAAGATAAGAGAGTGTGTACCTGACTAAATATGTACTGTAACTAATTAATCCTATATCTATTGCATAAATAATAATGTATATCAGACTGAGCTAGCCTGAGGGTTCTGTAAGTGTTATGCTGTGTGTGTATCCCACAGGGGCTGGAGAAACCAGTAGAGGTTTTGCATTTCATTAAACCTTTAGACAATTTTGTAGATTTCAGGTGTGCTGGGAGAAGAGATTGGCCTTACCTGACTTTCTCAGATGAGATGTAGTGTAAACACTTTTCTTTGGCTACAGTTTTCAAAATGTTTTATGTGATACCGGGTATTCATGTTTGGATGAGCAGGCAGCTGGCAACTTGTGTATGCTTTGAGCAAATGAACTACAAGATATCATCAACCCTGCTGTATACAGATAGAGGTCAAATGTAATAATGGTGATATTCTGTGGAAAGGAAAGAGGGATTTGTTTTGTTTGTTTCTATCCATCCAAGATGCTATAGATAGTCCTGCATTTAGGCAGTTGATGAAATAATTCATGTAATACATGTGCTGAAAATCTGTCAAGCACTGTAAGATCTAGAATCTAGTGTCCTGATTTCACTCTCTTTTACTTACTTGTACATGTAATCTGTAGAACTTTATACATTTTTCATTATCCTGTATTAGCAGGATCTGCCATGTTAAGAACAGCTGAACAAGATCAGTAACTCAGGATTAGTTTAGGTAATTTCTCTAATTATTTCATAAAGAAGGTAGTAATCAAAGATATCTTTTTTCCAGGGGCAATAAAAATACAGTAGCAATTCATATCAACATTTTATTTTTATAGTGAACAAATGTAGAGGCAACTTTACTACAGCTGCTGAATATGCTTGAGCTAAAATCTTTAGTTACCTATTTTCTTCAGTTTTTCACTCACTCAAAGCCGTGACTTGGCAGTCTGGGGGTGTCCACAGTGCTAATGGTTTTCAGCACTGAATAAAGCTAAGATCCTCTTGATGTCTTTCTTTTATGTGATTGTAACTGTTTTGTTCATTCTAAAGAAATGGTTCTGTAATTAAAAAATACATTTTAAATTCTGCTGTTACACTTTCTTTGGGTCCCCTACTCTTCAAAATTATGGAATTGTTCAGTAGTATTTTTAAGTGATTATAAGTATCTCCCTCTGTGTTTTAAAAGAAATGCTAATAGAGGAATAATTGCAAAAACTTCCTTATATATAAGTAACACTACAGTAGATGTTACAATAATCCTTTAAAATTCCTATCAGTGACATACACTTTGTTTTATTGCTCTGCTCCTTCATGTATCAGTTCCCTAAGCTTTCAAGATTCAGAGGGTAGAATTATGCACTAACAGTGCTCAAGGGGCCCCTGCTAGTCTTTGATTATGATCTTTTCTGGGTCAGATTAATAATTCATACAATATTTCACTGTGAAAAGAGATATGTTGCCTGTCATCTCCTGTCATCTTTTTAAGGTTTCTTTCAGCCCTCTAACGGGACTGAGGCCAGATAAGTTCATTTGAGGATTAAACTTCAGAAAAAGGATAATTACTGGGTTATATGAACAGGCACCAAGTAAAGAGCATTCTTAACTTGGATGTGTTTTCTGGATCTTCAGCTATTAGATTGTGGAGCAACTTCTCATGGAAAATGGTGGAAGATCCATTACATGAGGCACTTAAAATGCAATTGATAAATCCTGATGGGGAAAAAAATCACTGTGGGGAATAATTTTGCTCTGTGCAAGAGCTGTAGATACAAATAAATTTTGCAACATTTTTGAGGGAAGTAATACATTTTTCATGCATCCTTTGGCTGGTTCCTTTGGGCCATTTCATTACTCTTAACATCTTGTTCATGTTCTTTGGGATACAAAAGGTATTTGATGAAAATGTTACATGTTTTAGATTTAAAAAATCATCTTTGATTTCAGAAAAAATGGATCACTTTACCTCAATTTTTAACTGAGTGAGGAAATACATTTTCAGGAGAGAGACTCAGGTATTTCATAAACATGGGTTTGAACTGAACAATTCAGAACAGAAGGCAATGCCCAGGGATTTTGATTATCTTTACATTAGCTCACGTTTTTTGGGGGTTTTGTTTTTTGGTGGGTTTTTTTCAGTTACACTCAGTTTGCCTATAGTACTTGGGACACAGATAGTGTTGTTTGCTATCCCTTTGCCTGTTGCCTGCTTTCAAAAGAAAAAGAGGCAAAGTGTAGCTTGACAGTCTCATTAGATTCCTTATTCTTTGAAATGAGGTTGAAGGAGAACTCTGGAAAGGGATGAGGAGAACCTCCCTGTGAGTATTCCTTCCTACAAAGCTAGGGAACGGATGAAGAGAAAGGGTTGTCCAGCCCAAGACATGGCAATGCTGGTTGAAATCCTCAGCATATAACGGACTTTCTGTATGACTGTGGGAAAGTTGTCTGGCTTCCCTGCCCACTCGTAAAACAGCCAAATGTGAGGAGAAATATGTCAATCTGACATACTCTATACTAGAAAAATGGGGCTATATACATTCCTGTTCTCCTAGAACCATGTTATAAGATAACCCTGGCAGGGAAGAATACTTCTGCTTCAAAAGCAGTCATGATTAATTCTTTTACTAAAGAGTATGGTAATTCAGCTTCACGTTAAATCTCAGTATCCAACTCTAAAATGATCTGGAACACTTTACATTAAATTGAATCAAATAACTGAAGTATGATTAATATTGCAGTTCCAAGATAAGGTCTTGATGGTCTGTTGTTTAAAAGATAAATGAATGTATAGTAGAGTAATAAAGTCAGTATTTTCTGCACAGATAATGATAATGGTAACTGTGTTTTTTCTTTCACATTCCATCAGTCTGGGAAAGATTAATTTCTAAAGTATCAGCAGGGATTACAGCATAAAATAGACTGGTATAGGAGACACATAGTATTCCGGTCTTTTTAACTGGTATGGATATGATTAAATTGCAGGTGAGAGATTAAAAATTTTATTATAGCAGTGTAAAAAGGTAGACGGGGCTAAATTACTCTTTGAGGCACGCATTTCAAAAACATTGCACAATCACACTGAGAGAATAACAATATAACTTGCAAGGAAAGTATTAAGGACAAAGAAATTTGTACAAAGATTTAAAGGTCTAATCATGTATGTAATCTGTGGCAAAGCGTGAGACAGCTTAAATTGCATCTGGAAGAAAAGGAAGTAGGCTTTGAGATTATCTGTGTTAGACTTTCTAAGGTAGAACCCAGGACTTTTTTTGAACACTAAAACTATCTTGTCTTAACCAGCAGCACCTGGTTAACCTGAGCTGGAATTAAAGGTATCCTTTACCACAATCTCCAAAGTATTGGTTTAGGGAGAACTGTCAGTGTTTGCTGTATTCCTGGCTCTAATTACTTTACCCTGCTTTTAAATTCTTACTGTATTAGAAGGGCAAGAAATGACTATCATGAAATTTGCCCTGCCAGTTTTGCATCCTCTGAGGATTTCGTTAAGCTGGGAGAATCCCGTCGTTCTCAGACAGGTTTGAAAGCTTTCTGGAGGTGTTTAACTCAGACATGTTTGCCTCACACAGCAAAACTTGTGATGTACTGTCGTTGTGTGCCATCTGTCTGAACTAGCTACAAAAGGAAGGTTCATGTTTGTAGCAGTAAAGGAGGTTGTAGGTCAAATCCCTAATGATTCATCAGAGTGCATATTTCAATCTGTCTGTGGACTGGAAAAACTATATTTTTATGGCTACAACCCACTGTGTCTTTGTTACTTCCTCTAATACTTGTATATAACTACAATTACCATCAGTGTAAAGTCAACATACACACTGAAAAAGCACAAAGCCCTCTCTCTACTGTTCTTGGTCCTCTCTGGTACAAATATTTTTACAGTATTTTGTGTTTTTAACCATATATTATAATATTTAGAATATAGCAAAGTAATTACAACTGTATAGTTTTATTGCAGTCACTAGAGCTTCTGAATAGATTATTACAATATTGCATATAAAAATGCAAACAGGAACAAAATAAGGTCAAGCCATTTTACTTTATCAGAAGAAAGTGCCAGTATATTGTTGAAATAAAGTACCTTGACATCACGTAAAAGAAATGAGGTACCTTAGACTGCAACTTTCTCCAATGCATTTTATTCAATGCAGAATATTTCAATAAAATATATAAAAATATGTCCTAAAACTGTAATTCTTGTGTGTAAAGCAGTATTGTCAAAAAGATCTGAGCTAACTAATCGATCTTAGGTGTAATGGTCGAGATGTCTCTATTCACTGTTTAGAATATTGGATCCATTTTCAGAAGAGTTCTAATGATTACCAGTACAATACCATAACACATTTCAGGAAAAAAAACCCAAAACCACAGGATTTCTATCCTGCTGTGAATTTTTCTGACTTTTCACTTATACATTTGGTATGCTTCAAGAGGATTTTACCACGTGGCTGTTAATATAACTTCTGAGTTTCACAGTCAAATCCACGAGGCTCAAACAATAAATTCACCCCTTGTGTTATTATAATGTAGTTTCCCAGGAAAAAGTCCTATTTAACAAAACCCAAAACAAACAAACAAACAAGCCAAAAAGAAAAAAAAAATTAAAAACAAAACCATAAATGAGAGGCTGGAGATGGTCACAGTTGTTTCACAGGAGACCTATCAATTTTTTGAGTTTAGAGTCACAATCGTTTCCAAGCCTTTCTATAAATTTATTAATTGAATGGCTCTTTAGTTTTCACAGAAGTCAGTCATTTGTACATGGCAAAGCACTAGAGTCTCTGGCAAACACTGATGGGTTCTTTTGAAGGTAGCTAGCTATGTGGTGGTGTATGTTTTCTTCAGAAAATACCCTGGGATGGAGTTGGAACCTGGGGTCAACTAAATCTTGTTACAAATACATCGTTATATGAGGAGGTGGTAAGTATGTGAAGAAGCATTCAGAAAAGGGTTATGTGCAAGCACTTCTCAGCTGGCAGTCTGTTACGACAAACCTAAAGAGAAGACATGTGAATACCAGTAAGTTATTTTCCAGATGATAGCTTGGAAGTATGACTGCCATTCAGGGAGAAAGATTAAAACTTTCAGAACAGGTTTTTCTCACTGATGTGATAAGTTCCCACAGAGCATGCAAATTCCCATGTTTCTTCCAGGGACAGTTGTCTATGCATCATCAGGAAACTTGACTTCAGCAGAAATATGGAGGAATAAGTTTTTGAGGAGGCTACTGATGAGGAATTAATTTACAGAGCTGCCCATCTACCTGTTATGGAGCAAGTTCTCAAGCAAGCCTCTCATCTTTTAGATTAACTGTCACCAAGTCAAGCAATCAGCTTTGCATGATTTAAGGTCAGGCCTGTTCGTAAGTGAGCAGGCTATATAACAACTTTTTATGTTTTAAGCTATTACTTACACTGTCATCTAATTAATAATCTTATTTTAAAGATTCAGTTTGGTGCATTTTTTGTTTGTACTTATCTGATGGCCATAGTTAGCCAAATTAGGATACTGGCATAGCTGGTGCCCTAGTTCAGGAGGTTTCTCTATTTTTAAACTTTTGTTGGTGGCAGTTAAACAACGGGTATCCTTTGTGAGAGAACACCGTTTTCTTTCTAATTCTAAAGACTGCCACTTAAAACTATGGCTTTTTATGTTCTAAAATCTTTTCTCAGGTTTCACTTGTCTGAAAATGTAAAAATAAATAACAATGAAGAAATGTTAGTACATATCCATTGTTTGTGCTTTCACGCGCCATTTTCAGTTTACTGATAAGCAGATGCACAACCTGGTGAATATGAAAGAGCTGGAGGTACCATTGGACTCTTGAGTCACAATGATTGATCTTATGTGCTTGTTTCAATAGCTGGACCAGTTTTTGTTTCTCACCTATGTTATTTTTCCATCACATTTTTACTTGCAATTTTTACTTTTTTGTAGCTCATATATAGACCATTTATTGGGTTATTTTGAGGCTTTAGCTTTCATTTGTTCCATTAGTATTTCCTGCTAATAGAACAGAATTTTTGAAAGACTATTGAACCACAATTCTCAAAAGAAACTAAAGCTGATGACAATGGTGCCATAAGATAGATACTTATGAAAGTGTATACTGCCAACTTGTTCCTGTCCAAGCAAGATAAAATCATAGCAGACCTGCTTTGTCATGGTCAGGGCAATCCTACGACAAGAAAATATCCTATAGATCTTTCTGTGTGAAAGAAGCTCTTTGTACAAATATTGCTGTTTGACAGGGACGGCATTTACATAATTCACTTTTTTTGTCCATGCTTAGCTGTTACCCACTAGACATACCATGCTGGAAGTAACACAGTGTTGCAAAACCCTCATTCTTCTCAGCACATTTTTAATGATCCCCATACTATGTGATTGGAACTTCTAGTTCAGTTTCAGAAATATGGCAAGGGAATTATATCTGGTAGTTCCTAAGCAGTCAGCTTAGAGGAGACTCATGGTAGTTCTTTTGCATTGTAGTTTTCTTCAGTAAGGATTACTGAACTGAATAGGGCACATCTATCACACTTTTTGTTTCAGATCCTTTATAGACTTATGAAAATCCTCCTGCATTTTTTTGCATTTTGTTCACACCATTACTAGTGCTTTTATTTTAGGCTAAGATTCTGCAACAACATTTTTCAATAAGGGCATAAACTGTGCATCTGTGGTATTGCAGAATAAAAGAAGGCCTGATGGATGGCAAAATTACATGTGGACTTTCTGTGCTGTGTGATGTCTTGCTCAGTAAAGACATGTTGCTCAAGATTAGTAGTTATTAACCAGTCTGTAGAAGAGGAAAAATCTGAATTCCTGCCTCTAAACTGTCTATTCTTCAATAAAATGGTTGGTTGCACATACATACGCTTACACATAAAGCAGGTTTTCCTACATCCCATTATTCAACATTATCCTTGAAATTTAGGTTCTGTTTACAAATATTGATATGATCCTACCAAAAGAGTAGGTTAAGAAGTACTGTGTAGCATCACAAGGAATAAATCTGGTAGGTAATACGCAGTTATAGATGAAAAAAGGACTACTATTTATTTGGTAATTATTACTATATCGTAATAACTGGGCTGTGCTCAAAAATTAATTACTGCTAGAATTTACAGGTCTTGTTTTTTATTTCATTTCAATCAGAATGTAATTTTGTGAAATTAATTTTATTTAATGCTTGCTTTCTGTGTTCTCTTTGCACACTATTTTCTGTTTGGACTCACAAATTGACTTTTCAAAATTTCACAGATGTAAATTTGGGATCAATGCTTTAATAGAGAAGGACACATGAAAATAAAAAGTGAATACCGTAAATGCACTTTTAAATTCTCTGACACTCTTCATCATTGCTGGTATCACTGATGACTAAGTGTAATAACTTGTTAGATACATCTTTAAAAGGATTTGAAATTACCTTTTTATTCTCATTTTAAGACTATCAGATACACAGTTTTCTGTTTTACGAAAATATGTTCCAATGGTAGTTAATTGTAAATGTGTAAAAGAATTTCAGTTGTACTCTTTAAAAATTGCATTAACTGATAAAACCTATGGATTGTCGTATTCCAGAATTTAAGTGTTTTGTGGTTTAAGTATAGCAAATAATCTGTCTCAGAAAGAGTCAAGTCATCATGCATATATGAAATTTTAGTAGAGAGTCACAGAATCTCTCTTAAGCTGTGAAGCACAGTCTGAAGAAAAATGTTGATATGAAACAAAGTAGTCTCCGAAAAACTCTCTAAGACTCAATTTAGAGTTTTAGAAAACAGGTATTCTTTATTGCAGCACTGGATGCACAGGGGATCGCTCCACCTAGTGTGCGTGCCAAATCACGTAACCATAGGGGTTAAATGCAATTAGAGTATACATATTAATTACATTTCCGAGAAATAATCTAAATATTCATGTTATTTCCAGGAATTCATTAACATATGCAAATGTCCCTGACGCATGCGCCCTTGTGCTCTTTGGTGGTCTTTCGGGGTCCTCTGGTGGTCGTCGATAGTCTTCATCACAGCGCCCTCTGGTTAAACTCAGTCTTCACGCATGCTCCCGTTTGTCCCTTGGCTTGGTTTACACGTTTTTCACTTGTAACAAGCTAGCTTATTCCAGTGTACCTTCCCTATCAACCCTACAAGGTTAAGCTTCTCTATCTAATTAATGTAAAGTTCAAAGTTTCAAGGCTCTTTTATCTATTGAATGTCCGGCCTATCTATTCATGAAGCATTCCTAATCCATCTACATCATTTGAACCAAAGAATCTCATGTCTCTTCACTGTTCCTTTCCTTCCTTATAAGGTTGTTCCATTTCCATGGTTACTGCTCACTGGAGTCTAACAATACCTCCAAGATACACAATTTATCTACATACCTACAAACACAACACCTGTTAGTTACCTAACTTTTAAACAACAAACCTTAACGAACTATATCCACTACATCAATTTGAGACTTATGATATTACTCCCTATCAGATAGGAAAGAAGAAAACCTGTTTCTTAAATCATACAGCATGACTGGATCACCCATTAAAATTATATTTCCAACCCTGTCCAACATGAATGAAAGTTTTAGTATTTTCCGATTCAGTTCTTCTCTCTCCCCTTGTTATGCCTTTCTTTGTTGATTTTTCTAAAGACTATAAAATAAACTGAATATAAATTTAATATCAGTTAGTATGCTTTCGTATGTTACAGGAGTGTGCTACGTGGTTGAATGGTTGTAGGTGTAGGAGAGAAAACAATCAACATAAGAAAGACCTAATCTTTCCAAGTTCAACTTTATGAAATCTCATTATAAGACCACGGCAGGGTTTTCAGGAAATCTTTCTTTTTAAAAGTGTCCCACAATCGAACTTCTGTTGTAGAGAAAAAACATTTAATGAGTTTGATAGACTAAGGAGGAAGACACCTCTTCTGTCCAACTGCTAAGAGATGAAAAAGTGTATTTTAAAATGTTCGATATAATTTATCTTGCAACATATGTCAGTTTAGAAAAGATGACACTTCCACTAAAGAGGATACCAGACTTGCTGTTCACAATATTAAAATCACAGTTCTGTTCCAGCATATCTGTTTAATATATTTTGCAAATATTTCAAGAAATATTTTTCCCTTATTGATGGTGAATGTACTGGTTTGTAGCTTTGATGCCTAGATACTTGGCTTTCATTGATAAAATTTGTTTTGATCAGATTTTTTCTCTCAAAGGGTAAAATATTTGGTAGGTTCATACTACGTATTTTACTAGAAGAAATAATTAAGGGAGGTGTGTCTAAGGCAAGCATAGCTCAGTCGGCAAGCCCAGCACATCTTCTGCAGAGGGGTCATACCTTTTACAGGCTTGGCCCATCTTCCCTGAATGTACATTATATCAGTGGGGGGTTAGACAGAAGCAGGGCTAAAAACTCCTCTGCGGCGGAAGTGACTGTTAGTGACTACTGATGTTTAACTGAATACACTGTTGTCTCTGACATTCTGCATATATGTAATATGGATAGGGAAGAAGCTAGTAGCAGTTGAGGTATAATGTGGTATATTTTTACTCTTTACTGAATTTTTCACAAACCTTCTTCTGGATTCCTGGGCTGTTCATTCCCTATTTACTAACTTACTGAAACTTTCCTCAGCTTCTGCTAATAAGCAGAATAATTTTTAAATTGCAGACTTTGGGGTGATTGTGATTGTCAACACTGAATGCTGTAATTCAGTGCAACTATAAGAAGTTATTTGGGGTACCAGGAATGGGTTAGTTACAGCAGCACAGAGTAAAGGCAGACTGTTTGATCCTTAAGTCACACACACTCTAATGTGTGTGGTTAATTGTTATTTTTAAAATTTTTTAAAATAATTTTTACAATTTTGTAGTGCCATTACTCATGATCTTCTGAGATTATATTTGTGCTTCAAAAGTAATAATTGTAAAATTAGTACTGTTTTCCTGCAAAGGATCTCAAAACATTTTGTAACATGACATTATTCCAATGCACAAAGGGAAAGTTTATCTGTATTTCTTCTAATCAGAATTATTTCTGGAGACCTGTTCTTTGCATGTTCAGATCAGAGCATTAGTCTCCAACATGACCTACCAGCTTGTTTTAAAGAAAAGAAGGGGGAAAATGAGATGGAGTTGCCATTACATTGAAAACCTACCAAGAAATATGTGTTTCTTTTATTTATATTAAATGATATGCGAAGATGTATTGAAGCTAATTGGCTTCCTTTGAGAAACAGGTTCAGACGATTAAAGGAAGGTGTAAATTATTAGAAATACAAAGATTTTAGGTAGATCTAACAATCAGGAATAGCTTATTTAATCTGAAGTGTTAAAAGCACATAAAAGCTTTTAGCCTGAGTGATTAATCTCTTGAGGTTTCTGTTTGGAAGCATATATTCTTTCCAAAAGACCTCTCTAATAATAATGTGTCATTAGATCTGCACCTCAACACAGAAACGTAGGTTAAAAAGTTATTAGAATTACTTCCATGCACCCCTTAATGAAGGAAAGATGCATAGATATCCTGAAGGCTACAGAACTCAGCTTCAGTCTGTATAATTATGAATAGGTAGTACTATCAAATCAGAAACAGAGTGTGTATCTTCTGGAAATATACACTTCTCCACAAGTCCTCGATTACTTTTTTCTAATGAGAGCTGATTTGGAATAATAGCCAAGAAAAAAATACTGCCTTCTTCACTGAAAGTTTAAATAAAAGCAGTAAATGTCTTAATTCAAATCCATTTATGGTGGTCCTTTTTGACGCCTTACTTTTCACTACCAAGGAATTTATGGGAGAATATGATCTTGCCATGATCTCAATGCCGATATGAACATCTGCTATTTGATGCTGGACATTTAGGAAGTGCTAAGTTCATAGGCATCATCTGTGGAAGGCTGAAATCAGCATGCAGAGAGCCCCTGTATGATAACAAAGGAGGCAGAGATGCCATATTAAAAAATGTCATTTAAAATCATGTGAGATTCACCTAAGATCTTAGTGCTTGTTCTGTGCATGCTTGCTTTCTTATAATGAAAATACAGAGGTAGTCTAAGATAATTATCGTATTTAAATGAACACCATTGTTCAATCACTTTAAATGTGTAATTTTCTAATGGCTTTCTGTAAAAATGAGAAAATCTATGCTAAAGAAGGTTACTTATAAGGTACTCTAAATGAACAAAGTGCTTAATAAAATAAAAGAACAGGATGTTTAAATCTATTGGTCTTTCTACACAGGAGTATTACTGCTGTTTATATTTGTCTGTTTTGACTTTTGTCAAATATATATATAATATATACCATTTATTATATATATATACACACCATGTAATATATATAATATATACCATCTGTATCTTTCACTTATATTCAGTTTAGTGCTGCTTTCACAATTCCTATTAATGCTTTTCTAATTGTACATTTCTCTTGTACCTAACATTTTTTACAGATAGTCTCATTGATCAGACTTTTTAAATTAATTGCTGGGTTTTTTTTAGGTTGCTGTCTAAATCAGCTAATGGTCTCCTCCGTCTGTGAAAATGGAAAATAGGTAGGAATACATTTGAACATAATTCTACACTTTATAGCACTTTATGACAAGAATGTGATATGTTACTTTTTACATGCTGGTGCAAAGGGAATCTAAACTATGCATGTATGTATAAAACATGTTATGAAGAACAGAACTCAAATGACTGTCAAAGAGTATAGGTGTCAGGTCCTCAGCAGTAACTTTTGCATTACAAAGCCGCTCCTATTGAGCCTTACTAATGCTACGCAGACCAAAGGTCCTGTGGTTACAAAATCCCTTTCTTATAAAGCAGTAAATTATGAATGACATGGGCCTTGGCAGAGCTGTGAGGGAATGTGATCAGGGACAGCCGGTCATTGCCAGCCCACAACCAAAACGAGCTTGATGAGCCTAGTCGTATCCTCCAAAGCCTCAGAAACTAGAAATTGTCTCTCCCTGACTCACTTTGTTTCAAATAATGAGATGCCTGACAGTTCAGTCCATTGGTCTCCATGTACAACAGCCTGGTGAGCTTAGGACATTGGCTCAGTTTGTGATACAAGTTAAGGTAACTCTCTCCTAGAACTAGTACTATTATGTCTATAGCATCTTCATCCTACTATTATTCTACAGCACCTTCATGTGTGAAGGCCCTGCGAAGTGACAGTCCTCTTGTGCACCCTCAAAAATATTCTCAGCTGACAAGGTGTCAGAAATCCCAACTAGATTATTTACATTGCACATCTTAGAATCAGAGTCATTGAGGTTGGAAAGGACCTCTTGAGATTGTCTAGTTCAATCTCTATTTTTAAAAAACAAAGTTACTAAGTTTTATAAACGTGAAAGTTGCAAACATTTCCAAAGAATAAAGTCTTTAGCACATGGAATTTACAGACACTTTTAAAGAACTCATGTTTTTCTGTTGCCCTTCATTGCATCTTGTTGAACAAGGATTGTGATTCACAGACTGAAAATTAGCAAACAGCAATTTTTCAGGTAATATTTGAGTCAGTGTGGAACACTTTTTTTTTGCTAGAAGCAAATCTATGTAAAAGAAAAATTAATTTGCATGGTGGCAAAATCAGAAAGGTTTGAAGAGAAAAAAGGAGAAGATTTCTGTGCTAAGTAGTTTTATTTTTAAATCCAATGTTAAAAAGTCAAAGCTGAAGGTTTACCTTCTATAAATTCAATTTGAAATATCAGAATGAAAAGATATTTCTCCATAATCATTACTTTTGAACACAAAGTAATATATATTAGCTGAAAAATACAGAGAGCACAAATAATTATTTCAGCAGATCACTGCGTTGCTGAAACTCCAAAAGGTTCAAATGAAAGTGTTTGAAAGCCATCCTGTAGGCTAATTGTGTTTCTTCAAGCCCCAAGGCAACTCATGATGTCTCCATGGCAACTGTTCTTTACTTTTTTATTTAGAAAACTGTTTATGCTTCGTACTTCACATATCATCGGGTATAACGAAAACCTAATACTGGAGAAGTTTAATAGTCAGCAGCATTTCCTTTTGCAGTATTTTCCTTAGTGCAGATATTACAGTTGTGATTTCTGATCTTAACTAGATTTTTATAATCAAGTGATCATTAAATTTTATTTTTCCACTGCAATGTATATATTCAATAACAAGGAAAATGGTGTCATGTTTTCTTACATTATTGTAGGGGCAACTCAGGAGATTCTAACTGCCCTTCATTTGTGTGCAATTTTCATGTAATTTAGCAGAGGTATCACAGCTGGGGTAGTAATTGACATCAGTACCAAATCTGAGCATGATGAACCAGATTCTTTTTGGTTTTTCAAGTCATATCATATGATTGGTACCTGGCTATTTTATTGACTGTAAACAGGAGCAGAATTATGACTAATATACTGAAACTGAAAAGGCAACCCAGGTTACTGAGAGTGGATAGGAACCTGAAAAAGCTCTCTCTGATGTTCAGGCTGGCATATTCAGGAGATGAACACATAGAATATATTTGCCTTCCAAACTGATTTGCTAAATGACTGCAGACAACTCATTTCACCTCTGTAACTCAGTTTCTGCATCTACAGGTGGTATTAATGATTTGTTTTTGCAAAACACTGCAACATCTGCACTTTTGAAGAGAGATGCATTATAGCTCAAAGCTTTTTACTCTTTGTGAATACTAACCAACTTGCTTTCCGGAAATATTTTGCTATTTGTCAGTTCTTGCCCATTAGTGTTTCTTTATACTAATGATACAAAGACACTGTGGCCATTTCAGTCACTTGCACAGCTTTTGTAGTTGCAGTCATTCTGGAGAGCTAGTCGGTAATTTGACTTCTGGCTTTCTGCTCATTTTTGTCAACACAGCATTTTTGCTAGGGCTACCTAATTGTATTTCTTCATATTTGACAAAGACGTGGTTTGAGAGCTTTTGGCCAGCTGTTACTACCTGTACTTTTACCTCACAGCTAAAATTTGTGCCAACATAGTTGATATCATGTAAGCGTAAAGTAATTGGGAAGGATTATGTCTTCTGTGTGTGGTCTTCTGGAAGGCACTGTGGTATGAATGAATGAAGAGGAATAACTGACAGTAACACCTAGTCTTGTAATGGAGCTCAGGAAGCAGAGGTAGTGAGACCTGTGAGCAGTTCTGGGCAAACATCTGTCAAGGATGTTTTAGATACGGTTGGTTCTCTGGTATAAATGAGGATGGGCAAGAGATCTCTTTGACCTGTTGGGGTTCTCTTCACACCTGTTTCTACAGTTTTATGGTAATTTTCAATAAGGTATAATTTTTTTCCCACATTTTTTCTTTTTGATTTTTAAAATTTTTGCTTTAGTATTTATTGAGAAGTTTTTTTCCTTCAAAGATTTGAGGTTAAAGTTTGTATGAGTAAAACTCCACTTAATGACAGGCTTAAATGTAAGCACTTATGTAGATGCTTTATCAAATTGAAGTCTGTCCTCTTAGTGCCCCATTCTGCTTTCTTCACCCTCTCCCTGGGAAGTATGAGACCAGCATGGTCATGACTAAGCCTGCTGCTATTGTTGTGGTAGTGTTTAGATGCATCAGTGAGGAATATTTTTAAGAATGTTTCCTATTTTTTGAATTAATCTTTAATAAATCAGGGAACAGCAAAACTGCTGTGTGACCTTGAACAAAAATAACACAATTCAGATACCTAATATAGAGGAAACAGTTCCCAAGCAGCTTAGAGAGTATAAATTGTGGCCCAGAGTAGTCATCCAGTAATGACCACATCTATAAAGAATTTGTAATTTGTTTTTATGGAAAATATACAAACAACACCCTTCCCCCAACTGTGCAATAGTAATAATTCATTTATTAGTAGCAGCTTGATAAAAACTGCCAGCTATATTCTAGCTTGTACTAATAAGAAATTTCAATCTCCTGTGCTAGTCCTAAAGAAGTATAGTGGAAAGCAGAATTAGCCACGCATTGTGTATGACTGAATGCCAGTTGATTACAGTATTTCCACTAAAGCAGCTAAACAGCTTGCTTGTGGTTTTTATTTGCACATATAGTACAGTTATAGATGTGTGCATTTTCATGAAACTGAACACAAAGTAGTTAAACGGTTGGTAGGAGAGAAAAGTATTGGCTTAAAACATATTTATTGCAGTCTTTTTTTATTTGTTTTTCTAATAGCAGTAATAAGCAAGAACATGCTATAGAGAGAATGCATACCGTTCATAATGGCATTGCTTTTTCTAAAACCTAGTAGCAATAGCCTTGGTGGTATTTACTTAATGTTTACATTTAATATCACCAAAGAGATGAACTTGAATGTTCTAGGAATATTACAAATATATAACAAACAACAGTCCTTGCTTGAGACTCACAAATGATCTGTTTAATCTAATTGTGATTTGTTCATATGCCTTATTTATTACAAATGACATTTCTTATATTTGACATCTCCATCTCTAAAGTCTTCCTTTAGAACAGGAGCATTCAGAGTTAAGGCTTCACCTTTTTTTATCAAAAAAATTAAAGCGTGATCTGCTTTAGGAGCTTTTGGGCTTCCTAAAGAAGCCCAAAGGGAACGGGGGAATTGCACACTATTTGTCGGAGGAGTAATTGTAGAAATCAAAATACTAACTATACACCTCCTAAAGACTCATCTCTGCAGACAGAAATCCTGGTAAAAAAATATCTGGCTGCTTTCTGGTGCTTTCTCAGTGCTCCTATGGCACAAGATAACAATAAAGAATCTGCCTTCAGAATTAACAGTAATATCCATTTTAGATATTTTTAGTGATCCTAATGGAACGTACATCTATAGAAATGTTGGGTTTTGTCCCTTACATTATACAGGGTATTTCCAAAAAGAAAGAAAAAATGAAACTTTATAAAACAGAAAAGAAAATGAAAAGCATTCAAGAATGCATAATCCTCTCCTAATAGCAATTTTAACTCCTTTGGTGAAAGTCCAGTCTCAGAAACACAAATGTTGACCTCAGTAACCATTTTGAGCATGGCTTTTACATTGTGTTGAGCCATCTAGGCTTAATTTGAAATGAATAGAAGTTGAATAGTTGGTGGAAATCTCTTTCTTAAGTAATATTTGTATCAGGTAGGATGTTTCAAATTAAGGATTTAGATACCAATTAAAACATAAATATGCAGGGCATAGGGAGCAATGGTCATTGACCAATAATCTAAATAGAAAATTATGGGATTGGGGTTAGAGATACCAAATAAATTAACATGATCCAAAATAAGTATATAATCTCCTTTTTTTTCCTAAGCAAACGCTTATGTGGAATAGAAAAAACCCAAACAAACAGTTAACTAGCACTCATTTGGTAATATTCATGGTCTGGTGGTCTTTGTATAACTTGCCTTTTTTTTTAAACAAAACAAAACCAAACCCCAAACCATGGTGTCAGTAATGTCTAACACAGGTTGGTATCTTCTATTTTTTTACAGAGCTTGAATAGAAGCAAAAATCAGAGAGTTTTGCTGGCACAAACATCAAAATAGTAGATGTCATATGCAGCATCTATGTCATTTTTCATTTTACTGACTAGTGCTGTATGACCCCATTTATCAGTACAGCACTAAACTTTGGGATGGTAATGGTGGGAAGGTTGTGAACGATGAAAACAGATGAAAATGCAGAAAACAGAGAACAAAAGGGTACAATTTTCTTGAACATTTTATTAGTTTTCCATCCCTTTTGTCCATGTATTAAAATGATGAGATAATTTGTATGGTTGCCATTAATTCACTAATAAGCTTAAAAATAAAGAGACTTGTTAACGTTAGGTGTAAGAGGAAGTTTAGGGAAGAAATGTAGTTATGTGGTAACATCTGGATGCTAGCTTGGAAACAGAACCCCTGCTGGACCTTCAGTTTTATTGCTGCTACCCCATACTATTCACTAGTGCAGAAATACCATGTAACATAGGGATTGCCACAAAAGATAGGGAAGGAGCAGTAGGAATAGGTTAACTCATAAGGAAAAAAAAAACCTAGTTTCCATAAAAAGACCTTAATTAAAAAAAAAGGGTAGGGAAGGGGGAGGAAAGGAAACACAGAACTCACAGAAACAGATTGCTTTTTATGGCTGTATTTTTAGCACTTTTCGCGGGTGACAATTACTGTTGAAAAAGAGCTTCTTAATACATTTTTTTCCAGTACTGGGTATGGTACAGTGTGTGTGTGTGAGTACAAATATACATAGATATAGGGCTAATACTGAAAGATTTTTAGCATGGCTTCAGTCATTTAGTACATATATTAATTCCAATTTAAACTTTACCTGACCTTGTCTTTTAAAGTTAAATTTATCTAGAAAGGTAACGGAAAATAACTTGTATTGTTTTTTCATTAGTTACAAACATCATCTGCTAATTTAAATCTACCTGGGGTTGGTTATTCTGTACCATAGAGGCACATAAAAGCAGTTGTGATTATCAGAGAAATTAGCATTCTCCTCTTGGTTAAAGAAACAAGCGTATTCCTTCTGATATGCCTGAGGATGTAACGAAGTATCGGAAGACCCAGTCGAATCCTATATTCTTGTGATGGTACAACATCATCCTGATGTAGGTCAGGTTTTAAGGACCACAGCAGACTCCTCAAAGCATGATTTGCACTTTTCACTTCTTCTGAAATATTAATCTTTGGTATTTTAGATATATTGATTATAATTGATAATATTAAGCAAACACATTCCTCCTGCTCACCAGCATGGGAAGAAGCCACACATGCATGTGCACTCACATGCATGCACATTTACTGTATGTAGTGCAATTAAGCAGGTAATTAATCAACTTGCTTGTATCCAAGAAAGATGGAAACTGTAGCATTATTATGGTTTCTTAGCATCAGAGACCATGGAAGCTAAGAACATTTTCCAGGAGAAACAGACTGGAGAGATTTTGCTGCAGGTTCATGTTTAGAACCATCAGGCTGCAGCTGTGATAAACTAAAGCAGCATTTCATAAACATGATTTTTAGTTTGTTAGTAGCATAGTTTGATTTTAGCATCCTGAAATAACAGATGAGATACTTTGCTCTATTTTCATTTCTATATATATTTATATGGCTCTGCTTTTTTGTTTCATTTGTTTTGGAGCCTTTGGAGTTCTTCTTTGACAACCCATTGAAGTTGTCAGGATTTTTTCTACATCATTGCCTTTAATTCTAGTCCTGTCTCATTTTTTCCATCATATTCTCCTCTCCGTCTTTCTTGCTGTTGTCTTTTTTTTTTCCTTCCAGCTCTCTTGCTGCTTTGCTTTCTGATTCGTTATTTGAAATAAAATTGTGCTCCATATGATGAAGAACCACAGTCATAGTTTACATGATATTTGCTTTCTTCAAATACAGACATGTATTCCAAATCGTGGGCAGGAGCCTCTGAGTAATGTGGTTTAAGAGTATCTGTTGAATCCCTGGAGTTTCAGCAGAACATTGATTACTACTCTGATAATGTTGTTCAAAGTTAAAAAGACTGTCAGTAACGTAGAAAAGAAAAGATGAGCAGGAAGACCATTCTGAATTTGATGTGAGGAGAAAGCACACTGGAACAAAATAAAATTCCTTAATAGCAAAGCCTTGTAAAAATAAACAAGGCTTAAAGCTGGGGGTGTATTTATTATGGCATGTGTTGCAGAAGCTCAACACTTAGATATTTTTACTCGTGATCTCTTGAATAACTGGGAAATATATCAAATAAATACTGTTCGTGTATAATATAGACAGATAGATAGATGTAAAATATCTTGAGCAACCAGAGCTGTTTAAAATCATGCCCCTGAATTTGTGGCATTTAGATGGGGCAAGATTTTCAGAAGTGATGCATAACCTTGAATGTCTGCATTCTCGTGTCACAAAGGGACTTGTGCTAAGCCCTCGCTGCAAATTATATTTATCTCTTCACAGCTGGGCACACCAAAAGTGGAAGCACACTGAATCAGTAAAACCTGTTAATTTTGCTTTAAAAGGAATTCTGATAGAGAAAATTCTCAGCCTCCTCACCTGGGGGCTTCCGATGCAGAAAGGTCAAGAAGATCAGGGGTTTTATAATGAGAGAACAAGACTAGTAAGAAGAATCATTAGCAGTATTAAATACTGCTCCTTCAGTGGTGTCCATGGATGGGCTTGGCAGGATATGGGCAAAATGTTTCCATTTAATAATATTTTATCAATGGGATAAATGGACAAGAAGGTTCTGCAGCATAGTCTTCATATGATTGCAGTGCAACTCATCTGAAAACACAAGTGAATTAATTGTAGAATGACTGCTTAATAATAAGAGTTATTTTCATTGGATTGCATGGTAAGTCACGTTTGCTAACTCATGAATGATGGGCCCTTGGGAAAGTTATTAATTTGTTGTTGAACACTGTCATTCTAGTCTCTGATGGGCTAAGGCAACAGAATATAGATGTTGAATGGTTAAAAATGTGAGGTGGCAGGAATTAAATTACTACTTTCCTTTGCTACCATTCAGTCATTCTACTTCTATTCTGACATCTGTGAGTGTAACATATCCCTCCAGAAAGGATGGCTTGCACACTACCAAGTTAATAATACCAAGTTAATAATATCCTTAAACAAGGATTTAGTTTTTTTAGTACTGAACAAAAAGAAGCACTGCAGTCTTTTGTGAATATCCTAGCTCTGTCTCAGGTCCTTGCTATGTGTTCACATCCTTGTATTTTATGTATAAAAATAAATGAACAGATATGCAGCACATTAAGCAACTTGTTGACTTAGTATTTTATAAACTGAAGCATATATTAAATTAGGTATTCTTTTTCCTCACTGTAGTCAATGGCAGTGTTCCTGGTAGTGTAAGTGAGTGCAAGAATAGGCCAGAAAGCTGATTTTGCTTGAATTAAATAAGGGTACAACAATTCAAGAAGTTGGAGCCTATTTAAAACATTTGTGTGTTTTGTGTGGCTTTTTTTTTTTTTTTTATGAGAACAACATGCAATCATTGTTTGCATGAAAAGTGCACTAAAACGTCACTAAAATGTTTTATTGAGTCACTGAGGGTCTGTACTAATGCCTTCATCTGTTAGGTTATATGCAAAATGAAGGACTGTATGATTCAAGCTCAGTGCTCTGAAACAGGATCTCTAACAGGGACTGTTCACTGCAATTAGGAAGCAGCAACAGTTGTTTGAAATACAGAGACTCCATGTTAGTCTAGACTAAAGGCCTTCTAGCAAAGATAATGGAAAGGTTCTTTCAGAAACTAGATGAAGTCAGTAGCGCTTTGTGGTTTTTCAGTTTCTCAGCGGATGGCCAGAAGGTCTCCAATAATTAAGTATGAAAGAAGAGCTCTAATTCTGCCATTTCAAAGAACTTCACTTGCCATTTCAGTTATGACTCCGACAAGGTTACAGCACAGCCCGAGAGCACCACGGAATCCACCCTAAGAGCTCCACACCCACCAGATGCTTAAAACTATGCAAACAGAAAAGCCAAAGTTTATTAGACAGTCACAAATTCAAAAACCATAGATCATGTGAAGAACACGTGAAGATCACTTGAAAATCACTTGAAGTCTAGAAGTAACCAATACGGATGGGTTAATTTACTCTCTGATTTCTGAACACTCAGATTTCTTTAGATACCTTCTCAGAAACTAAGTGGAAGCTGAGATTCTCATTCACTGTCTTGGTTCTACCTTGATTTTAAGGAAAAATGCTGAACATGTAACACTGATCAAAAAATTGTGATTTTTTTGTCACTAATCATCAAAATGGATTTAAAGGCATGAAGTAGGCATTTGGATGGAATTTAGGTGCCTAAATCCAAAGCTGCAGTTTTGAGGATTTTTGCTCTATTAAGGTATTTATGTGAGGTTTGCAAAAGCATTAGACCTGTGAGATACCAAGGTTTTAAGTGACTTGCCAAAATTATATGTGGAGAATCAGTGGCTGAAGAAGACCTGGATATCCAGTTATATTTTACATGAAGAAGACAATGAACAAAATGCAGAAACAGCCTTGGGCCAGATCATGGACCAGAACATGTTAACAGGCAGAACCTTGACTGTGATTTTTTTTCTTGTTTCACTTATTCATCCACTCCATTTCACTCCATTTCTTTCTTGCAAACTTCAGAAAAATGGATGGTATCACCACCCTCTCCTCACATAACCTGTTACTACATTATAGTCTAACCTATTACCACATTAGTTAGTGGCTTTGAATTCTTTTGGGAGGTGGCAGCTGGCAGGTTTAAAACCCCCAGCTAACAAAGGACTTGTAGATCCTACATACATTTTTTATTTCTCTACTATCTACTCCAATTAAAAAAGAGTATGGCCATTGGTTCCGATCAGAAGTTCACATTTTCTTCATAGCATCTGGCTATAGCTGGCTAATATCTACCATTATTACAAAATCTACTTTATGCCTGGCTGGTTTGACTCATCTTCAATTAGCATCCCATTGTGAAGTGTGCATCATCCTAACTCCAAAGAGGCTGTTTTCATGAAACATTGAAAGTGATCATTTATTATAACACCCTTCATAATTGTCGAATGTTGTATTTATCATTTGATGCCAAATAACTGCATAATGCTGAAAAGAGGCAAATAGCTATGCAATGATATGTTAAAAGACCTGAAGTAGAAGAAATCGTTGTTAATGCAGAAAAATTACAAGCTATGATACATTTTACTATTTCATTTTAACAGTAACTTAGCTTGAATATTTTCTCATTGATTACTGAAGTCATATTTAATTTACTGTACACTGGCAGACTTTGTTCAAATCTTAAGAGCTAAATTAGGAAATAATATTAAATGACAAAAATTCTCTAATAAAACATTTTGGTTTGTTTTATAAGTTTACAAGTATTTCTATGATTTCTATTATTACTGTGCTTTGACATTGCCAGTAATTTGGATCATCACACTTGTAAAAAATTTTGAAGTTTATGTTTTCTTAAATAATGTTTATTATGTTTTGTAAATGTTCCTTTTTCAAATGTTTTTTGAAATTTAATAATGGCATATTTACTATTGGGAACACATAATGGTGGGTCATTAAAAATCTATGCCCATTTTCCCTGAATTAGTTTCAGGAGTAATTTAGATCAATAAAGCAAAAATAATATTTATTTGATCAATTATAGAATAAACTGTCACTCAGCTACTGTAGCCCTTGCCATATACACAGCTTGATATATTTCACAGGTAAAAATATTTATCCCTCATTTACAGAGGGGGAAATTGAGGCATGGGCAGATGACTTTATTGGATGTGGGGGGGAATGTTGTC
>NW_009222316.1:0-33430 GCF_000690835.1 Fulmarus glacialis | reverse complement strand
AGCCGCCAGCTTCCCTAGGAGAATGTTGTCTCCTTTAAAAGTCTACGCATCACTTGACAAAGTGTCAAAGAAAAAATTCTAGTTTATTTACCCTGCATACTGCACTGAGGGACATATGTCTTAAGTTTTACTGTTTAGTAACATTGGGAAATGAATAATTTCAAACAAGCCAACTTTCTCAGGTCACAATGAATTCCTTCAAAGCTATGAGAAGCGTGCTTCTATCCCTGAAGCCCCCGACTTGTTGAGTAGCAATTATAGGTTTTTTTTATAAAGATGTTATCCATATGATGTGGTTATTCAATGATATTTGTACTCCTGCAGGTCATGAGTGTCTTCTTGCTCAGCCTTATTACTGGTACGCTTAATCATGCTGAACTCTACTTCCTCAAAAGATATACAGCAATAGGAATATCCTGGGGCTATTTTAGGATATCTTTACATGAAGAAACCTGTCTCTATATCATGCTGAAGAGATATTCCTTTGTTGTTTGGGTCTCTGATGTTTTAAGGAAAGAGACAGAGTTTTCTTATATGTATCTGGGTCAGTAACTACACTTGTTTTCCCCAGTGAGGTTTGGTTTTCCAGTCACTTTAACTCCTAGCACACAGTGTATTAAAGGCTGCTATTTCCTTTGAGCACCAGCAGCCTCAGTACTGGGGCTCTTTCTTGCCCTAAGAGGCGAAAAGGAGGTGGAAGTAATCATGGGCTGATCAAACTGTAATATAACAAGACTCAAGAGATGCCAACTCTATTTTTTAAGGCTGAAAGTGATTATGCTATCTGTAAAGGTGGACAAAGAAGATGAGAACAGCAAATCCATGATGAAAAGGTGGCAAGTGGGACCTTATCAATAAAAGAAAATATAGTAGGCAATGCAATAGATAAAGAATGCTGATAGGACGAAATACTCCTTCAAACTGGAATTTCACAGAATTTCTCATCAGACGTTATCAGTATACAAGAAATTCTTTCTCCAGCAAGACAAGGATGCTTGAAAAACACACATCAGGCGACACCTGTGGATAACACACCGCTAATAACTGCACTAGCTAAAAATATTATGACCACCTGTGACAGCCACGTGCATTATACATTGCAGCAGCTACCTGCATGACTTTTGAAAATCTTTTTTTAACTTTCATTTTACTATCAGTTATTTAACTCTTTAATAGATGCACATTACTTTCTACAACATTCTGCATGCAGGGAAACCTAGGACTGGACAAACAAAATTGGGGACTGAGGACAAAGAATCATAATACATTTAACAGTTACAGATAAAGTTGTGACATGTCTCCTATGAAGAGAGAGAAATCTCCAGAATAATAGGAAGTATGATGTCTCCCCTCTCAACATTCTTTTCAAAAAAACCCTGAAATATAACTAATCATCTGTTGGTTTTAAAAGAAGCAAAATCTTCACAAGATCTGGATGATACTTTAAAAAAAAATTACTGTTCACAGCATGTCAACATAAAAAATAGCAATGACTATTTCAGCTAAGCAAACTGTAATATGCCATGGAAACAGATATTTTACATGAAGCTGGTAGCCAAGCCATGGCAGAAGTCATTAATGCATTTGGAGCACAATTTCAAAGCCATTTTATGTTGACAGGATTCTTCGCATTGTCATGAACAAGTTTGGAATTGATGCCTTGGAATTAGCCCCTTGGAAAGGGACAGGATCTGTAGCTGCACTTATGATAGCCATTGACTTTATCAACGATTCCTAATATTCAAAAGTAACTGCTCTTTGCCTCAACTGCCATTGTGCTCTGATTGCCATTGCTGACGTGCATAAAAGATCCCATGAAGCACCGAAAACATATAGCTGAAGAAAGCAAAAGATAAGTCCTATTTTTCCCTTTACATTTTCCATCCTTGCCTTAACTTTCTGAGCCCCGGTTCAGGTGTGTAGCAGGGAAGTCCCACACCAGCCTCTGCACTCCAGGCATTACTCTGCCATCTCCTGCCGGGTGCTGCCGCACACCTTCCTCAAACCAGGGCTGCCTGCCACACTGGCCATTGCTGTCTCTTTCTCCTCTTGCATTTCTCCTGAGTCAAATTTACAGTGTTAGACTGAAGCATCATTAAGGATTATCTTTTTATTCTTTCCGTACACAGCCCTCCACAATGTGGTCCTGATTTAAGTTGTGAAGCTACACTAACCATGAGTAAATAATAATAATGTGAATTTCTTAAAGTTGGTTTATAGATAAGTCAATTTGTTCCGATGTTATTGTCTTCAAGGATAGTAGCCTGCCTTCATTCCTGTAACAGTGAAGTCTACAAGAAAGACCCTAGTGAAAAATGGATGCCTGCTACTTGCTTCATGAGAGGAGGCTTGGAGGCATGGCATCTCCAGAAGATGTGAATAACTGCCTTTCCATGGAGAAGACCCACATGTGTACTGCAGCCTACCGCAAGGCTTACCCTGGCCATTCTCCTCAGCAGCTGCAGCCCCAAAGCAGGTCAGTCTAAGATTCAAACCTTTTATTTCAGAAAAGCTTTACTACACGTGTTTACCAATTTTTCAGCGTTTTTAAGATTGCATTTGTTACAATGGTTTCCCCTCACTCAGCCATTAGGTCCGTGCAATGAAACAAGAATCCAGCCCATCATCTGGATAACATCCTGAATTAAGGATAAAGCATGATATAAATCTGGATGTGCAGACATATGTACGCATGGAGATTGTGTGTATACGTGTAGGTAGGTGCACACAAATATTCATACAGAAAGAGCCTTAATCTGAATTTTGTTTAGTGATGCAAGTTTCACAGTTAACTGTGATATTTATTTTTAATTCTTATTAGTTACAACCACCCATTGAATAAATAAAATATGTTAACTGCTTAATATGAGTTCCACTTTGACTAGAATCAAAAACAAAGGTACAATGAAAGTAAAATATTAAGATTAATTTTGAACTTAGAAGTCTTATGCTGCAGCTGAAAAAATATATAGGGAACCTTTATCCCATTCATATAGACAGATAAATAGACCCATTTTTTTTTGTATCTACTCCTCTAGCAACAGCTTTTTACCTGAGACAGAAATTAGAAATGTGGATTCCTCATATTTTATGTTCGAAAAAGGTCATCATGTCTCTATTTTTTCTACCCTCTTCTCTAATCTGATGTACTTTTAAATTAAATACAAAATACCTTTACATCCTTTTTCAAACATTAAAGGAAAAAATAGGTTAGGAAAGCAATGCTTATAATACTGTTCAGAATGTACCAAATCCAGAAGCAGAACTTCAATGAATAAGAAAAAACCGCAAAGCTCACTTTTGTTTTATGACAGATGTTCAAGTGTTTTATTGAGAAGTAGTGAGGAGATATAAAACACAAGGTTTACCCTACATATATTGGAAATTATATACTAAATATCTTTTATTACTGTTTATTAAGGGCCACCAAAAATGCCTTCAAGTTTGAAATAGAACATATGTTAAATGTAATGGACAGAAAATGTAGTACTTTTCTACTGTTTAACACAGCTGCTACCATTATCCCTTGTATTTCAGAATAACAATTACTTAGATGAAATCTATCCTTCAAAAAGCCTTTCAGTGATATGAATAGGAGCAATTTCAAAATTACTGAAATTGTTTTGTTTGTCTGCTAATACTTTTGCAGTTGCTAATTAGCTGAGAGGTGTTAATGAAGCATCCATATATACAGTACTGGTATCTAATATGACAGATACAGTTTTATTGAGATATTTTATTGATTAGGATCTTAAAATTAGAGACAGTTTTAAAAACAAAAAATATTGCAACATCCACCCTCATAATTACAAATTTGATTCTAACTATGTTTCATTCTTCTTTTTTTTTTTTTTTTCTCTTGGCAAATCACAGATTTTTCTCAGGGTCAGCAGGGGTGGAGGGGAAAGGGGAAGAAGGCAGGTTCTTTTCATAAAAGCATTCCTAAAAGCATCTTGTGCAGTTTTCATGAATGACTAGACTATATCCCTGCAACAAAAAACCTAACAACTCAGCTACCCAGTCACAAATTTTGTTATTGTACATCATAACCAGGCTTGAACAGGAAAGGATGCAAGAATGCAGCTGGCTATAGAAAGAGCTCCCAGTTTACATAATAACAGTGATAGTAATTAGTATGTTAAAATGAACTAGATTAATTATAATCTGCCTGTATATAAATAATTTTCTTTCACTGCTGCTACGGGAACAAAATTTATGGTAATTTATTTTATTTGAATGTGAAGCAGATGATTGATTTCTGTTGCAGAGATTTTAGCAGAGATCTGTCCTGCAAACTTTCTACATGCAGCACATCCATTTGTTTTGGGCAAGAAAAACTGAAGGGAACCTCTTCAGATTAAGCTCTAAGGACCAGAAACTGAGGTCAGTAATATAGCTGTATACATCCCTTCAACTCTGAACAGTAACGATGCTCCTGTCCAAATAAAGTCCAAACTTATCTTCTTTTGAGTTGATATACCTCCCCTCCTGCTCTCTCCCTGAAAGCACACGGTCCCTACATGGCATTTTTCTTAGAGGAATGCCTTTTTTCTCAGCCTCAGACATGCTCTCCATTTATAACTTGGCCTCTTGCTAGATTTCCTTACAGTAACACATACTTCATGACCTGACCCACAGCACTTCAGTTTTACTTGCCTCAGTCACCCTTCCGTAACGTTCTGAAGGAGACAAGATTAGTACTGAAATTCCCCCGGCTGATGCCATAGCAATTTAAAAAGTCAAACAGGTGCTTGGCTGGAAACTCATGCATTTAGAAGCCAGTGAATTTTCAGGGCTGGAGTGTCTTAAATACACAACAGAGACACATGCATGCTTCCCTCGCCCTCCTCCCCCCAGTTTCTGTTTCTGTGGTTTAAGTAAACTAGTTAATTCTTCTGAAAGTTGTGGTGAAGGAAAATAAAATAACTGCCCTTAAAGTTCTAGTATCGCTGGCTCCCTAAAGCGAACCACATAAAGAAGTCCACCATATGAAATCTTGTCAACCCTGTCAAGTCAAAGGCTATAGCTAGCCAGCCATTAAGCCCTGAATAAAGGATGCTGGTCTGAACTAAACTTGTATTTGATCTCTATTTCTTTGTTGATATTATAAAGCAATCACTTACTGAGGGTTTCCATAGTAACAAGTGAGCTAATTTTTTATTTTAAAGCTCTTTCATGCACTTAACATACAGATACATTGGGATAATTGGCAGGGAATGCTGTTCCTGCTTTCCTGGTATTATTTAACCAGAGCAGGATAAAGCATGGTTTTCAATGAAACTGGAGATTTATTTTCCCTCCTCTGTAAGAACATTAAAAAAACTTTACAATTTACTTACATCTTTGGTTTCTGCGTTTGCTCTTGTACATAGTCATTCTGAAGAAATTCCACTTTCTAAGAAGTAATTGCCTTGAACACAGACAAAAGAGATGAGATCGTGCTTCTGCTTTGCAGTGAGACAGTTGCTCACTGACAGAAGGTAACCAGCAATCTCTCAGAGAAAGGCAGGGTAATACCATTCTCCTAAAATCCAGGGGAGATGCTACTGGCTGTAACTATTTTCTCTGTTTCAAAGCTCAGAGACAAAATATATTTATTTTCATATGTTTTCCAATGTGTTTGAAACCAGCTAATAAAATCCAGAAGGCACATAGAATCATGTAATCAGACAAAGTGGGGTAATGTGCTATTCGATAGTCTGACATCAAGATTCCTCAAAAAAGCCCTGATATAACCAAAATTGCATAAATGACTTCATAAACTAATAAAAACTAACTTTTCATTGAGAAGTCTTAGAATTATGTATATGAGGACATTAAAATATTTTTGGCTAAATTTTCAAGCAAAATTGCTATTAAAAAAAAATCACCACATGTTGATCAATGAAGTCCTGACTGCAGATCTGAGCTCAGAAATAGGTTTTTCAGGAAATAACATAAAATGCAATTTTTTTTTCATGCCTATGTTTACTTCTGCATTACCTTTCAATGATTTATTTTTGGGAAAGTTATTTAAGCAACATTCTGCTGATTGCTCATTTTTATAACTACTTCATTGCCCGCTAGTCTGTTGAATCACAAGGTAATGGGAAAAAAAGTGGCAGCATTGTATGATCTTCCACATACATGTATGTCACCACTTCAAAGAATCAGACATCTTCCTAAAGGGAGCAGGGGAAAGGGGAAGAAATTCTTGCCATGTTGGGGAGATGAGAGGTATGATGACGTTCAAGAAAGAAGATGCCAGTGGCAGCTATGGAGCTGGAAAGAAGTGGAAATTCCGGTTCATTCAGCAATAAATCTGCCTTCAATAAAATTGTGTGAAAGTGTTTCCTAATGTTTTAAGAAATTCATGTTTTGAGATGCCCTTCATGTTTCGAGATCTTGATCCCAGATACCACAAATACAGAAATGTCAAAGGATTAGAGATAGAAGGTAATGGAAAAAATAATAAGTATAGTGACTGAAAAGTCTTGAAAACTAATAATAATAATCTTATTGCTGTTTAAAATGCATAGATTGACAACAACTCTCTAAACTACTCAAAGAAATCTAAAGCTAATGTCTTTCGCTTGCATAAAATAATTAACACCTGGAACCTATGGATCATTCATGTTTCAGAAAGTAAAAACCAATCCTTTTCAAAGACAGGAACAGTTTGCAGCATCCATTATTTAAAAACATTGGCCTACAGTTATTTTCTTCACAAAGCAAAAATTAAAACAAATTAAAAGGAATGTCTCAAACTGCCTACCTTAAAATTACACTTTTCCCATCTTTTCTTCCCTTTCAGATTTTTGTTCATATCTCCAGTATAACCATTTTTAGCTTTCTGTATCATTTAATTTTCCTTTCAGTTGTTCAGTATTCACATATCCTCACATTGGCACAACTCTAGCTATTGAAATGAAATCTTTACTTTATATTGGTGCTATTCATCTACTTTTCCTCCCTCTGTGACACCCTGACCACATACCTTTTCATTTGCTTTGGATTTGTATCAGCAGAGCTGAGGATAAAGTGTAGCCTGAAGAAAGTGAAAGTAACGGATGTATTTTTTAGATTTATTTAGTATTTCAACTACAGTTGTCTCAAAATGCCATAATTGAAGTAACACCATCTCTATTGTGGAGGTCAGCAGAAAGGTGGGAAACACTGTATCCACGTCAACAGTGACAGGAAGGATAAAAATTGGCTAAGTCATTGCTAAACATAGCAGCAGACAAAATGTCTGTACTGTGTAGAGAGACTCTGCATGCCATATACTCAAACAACATTGCACAGTTTATATCCATTGAAGTCAGTATTTTTGCAGTAATTTATATGCACAGAGGATAATTCCGCAGTTTTCCTGCTTTTTTTTTTTTCTGTGAGTTAATTTCCAGCAGTATCAAGTCTGTGATCTGACTCAGACTACAGAGATCTGTGGTCTCCCTTTAGATTTGCTGCCTTGTGTATCAATCTTTGTTCCCTTTTCTTGCTCTTTTCCTACTTCTATCTGAAGGCTCCCATCCATATTACTCAGTTCAAATTTTCCTTCTTTAATTGATTTGGTAAGATGTCCTCAAACTTTTTCCTCAGTCCACATCAGATCTTAACTATAGAACTCATTCCTTTTCCTTATCATTAATGGCTAATTTTTCATTAATTTTTATCATGTGTTTAATCTAGACATATATTACTAGTTCTCCATATTATATTACACATAGCACATGCAACAACATGTATATTTTTCCATTGTTCTTTTGTGCATTATTCTATTACAACAATGTATTTGTATGCAAATATCTTGGTAATGGTATAAAATAAAAATATAAACTAAATGGAAATTTCGTGGGACAGGAATTAATTTATTTTAAATCAATGATCCCTGAAAACACAGTCTTTATTGGTTTTACGTTGTGTTAATTGCAACTCTGATTACTTCTTCAGTACAGTGAAATGCATTTGCTAAAAATAATGTAAATACACTCTGTTTGGTGAATCATTCTAGGTCTGTTCATTAAAAAATATTGCAAAAAATGTACTTGAATGTGCTGGCTAGCTTTGAGTGGGCACCACAGCCTCCTGTTTCTCTATGTTACTGTTTGCTGTTAGGGAAGTTTAAAATTCACTTTCACACTATTACAGTTTTTAAAAAAGTCAGAACCTTGCATATGGCTGGTTAAATGCAGCAAGCTTAGTGAGGTGGGAAAAAATGAATGGAACATCTCAGCCGCAAAAATCACCTAGTCAGATTAAGCTTATTGCTTTTCTACAAAAGTTTAAAATATTCTTAGAACAATCGGTTGGAATGAATATTATCAATTCATTGTTGCTGGTGGTAAAAGAAGTAATAATGTCCACATTGGCACATCCCATATCACCTCTCGCCTTTCTCTCTTCCCCACCCTACAGGTCCCAATAAGGAGTTTTTCTTTGAATAGAGCAATAAATTTCTCAAACTGTTTCCTAAGCAGAGGGAAATAAAAAATACAGATAGTTTACAAATATAACTGCTGACTTGAATGTCACATATTACTCATCAATAAACACTTAGTCTGGGCTGTATCCTCGATTTTATTTTTAATGAGCAGATCTTACACAAAAAAAGGAACGTGGGGGAGGCTTAAAGTATGTCTTGTCTCTTAGTGTTTAATTCAATGTACCCAAAGAGTCTTCTTAGCGAATATCCTTCTAAGGCTTCCACTATGGTTATTTTTACGATGTTAACTAAGAAAATATTACATCTATGAATGTGAATTAATTTTTTTCTTGAAATAAATGATATGTGTAAGGATCAACATGTAACCTCTTCCAAGTAATAAACAGTCCTTAATACAATTATTTATGCATTAAAATAATGCACGTGACATGTGTGCACCTTTTACTGGTAAAAATTTGGACAATCATCTGACAATAATGCTTTTTAATATGGTGTTATATTAGATAAATAAAATTCACTTTACCAAGAAATGCCATTTATCTATTAAGGCAGGTTTATGATAACAAATTCCCTTTATGATGTAGTGAGGACAGAGCTTAAAATATTGGCCAAACCATACCCCTGACTAACACCTCTACAATACTGAACATGCTGTAGGCAGCAGAATAGGAAAGAACAAAATTTGTGCTTCTCATGCTTACAACTATAAGTTAGAGTTTCATAGACGCTTTACAAGAGACAACAAAGCTGGCTAGCAGTCCTGAAGCAGACCAGAAATCGAGACTGATGAGAGTGCCAAAGAAGGAAAATTTTATTAAAAGGTTACCTGTAGACTAAAGGGCTCAATTCAGCTACGTAAACTTTGATGTCTAGCAATACTTTCATGATTTATAGCATCTGAGACATCCACACAGTGCCAGAAAATATAACACAGGACCTGTATGAAACCTACAACATTCTGGAGCACTCTGCTGAAGCCAAATCCATTTTAAATGGCTATAGGCAAATATTTAGGCAACTGAGCCCAGCCCAAAGAGTTTATATTTTGCCCTCTCTCTGACAACTGTCATTATTCTCTGGTTTTTTTTATATTTAAGGTCATTGTTTCAAAGTGGTCCCAACCTGAACTCTCAGGCCTTGACCCTGCACGAGTCGATGGATATATGTGGAGAAGAACCCCTACAGACATCCACCGAAATCCAGATGGGGAAGAGGAGAAAGTCCTGCCTGGTGCAGGCCTGTGATTGATTGCAGTAGGAATTATATGGAAAGAGAAAATGATAAGATGTATGACTGGGAATTTTTAAATATCCTCAAAGAGGCCACTATTTGTTAGTACACAATCCACAGCAGACTGTGTGGATTAAAAAATTGTGTGGATAAAGGAGAAATAATGTAGCATAATACTTTCAAATCGCCAGCACTGCCTTTTACTAAAGCCAAAAGGACTGTCAAAATATTTTAACAGTCTTCCTTTACTTCAGCTGGTTTTCACTCTGCCCAAGTATTCATATCCAGACGAATATACAGCTTGCAAGATTTCATGAAAACTTCAAGTATTCATCAAAAGCTGCATTCCCATTTTCTACTAATTTAGCAAAAACATCAGAAGAAATTAGTTTTTTCTGGAGAGATGTGATTTTTAGAAAACTATTTGGATGTTTCTTGTCTCTATTATCTTCTACATTTCTGCTGACCTATTTTACTTTTCTTCAGCACTATCAGACAGTAATGACACTTCACCGCAAAAGATTCTTTTTTAGATAGCAGGAGAAAACCCCCAAGGTACTGGTCCTACTTTCACCCTAGGCAATTTTCTCTTTTTCAATGAAGCTTCTTCACTAGAATATCATTTGTCTCATTGTTATACTAGCATTTATCTTTAATCTTTAAGGAATTCACTGTCAAGCCTCCCTCATTAGACTAAGCTCTTTTTATCAGATGTCGCTATTACCATTTAGCAATATGGTCACAAAGGTATGAAACAAAGCCTGCCACCTTTTTTCTCAGGTAAAAGCCCATATTGGCTCTTCTTCCCGTCCCTTGCCTTGTTCACAGCAGGTTCTCATTCCTCCAACAAGAGCATTAGAAAAGCATTTGGATATTTTTGTGACTAACAATTTCCAAAATTTACAGTGTCGTTTCCTGCAAATGTAAGGTTAGAATCAACATCCGCATGTCTGAAAGTAAAATCTTTATCTATTAGTAAAGACAGGAATTTCAAAGAAACATGAAAGATTAGGAAAAAAACCCAAACCGAGTAGAGGTACTTCATAACAGTCCTTAAATACATGAAAGGCTGACACACACGCACAAAAAAAAAAAAAAAGAAAAAGGAAGAGTTAGTGATTAAGCCATTTTCTGTGTCTCTGGAGGTTAGAACAGTCATGGACATAGACTGTAGCAACAGAGATTTAAATTAGTTGTTTGGAAACTAACTTTGTTATTGGACAGGATAGCTCTACATTGCCTAAGAAGTGTTAAAAACTGTATCACTGGAGGATTGTAGAATAGGTTAGATATCTCAGAGGAGCCTGCCTAGGAGATGGGTAAGATGAAATTTTCTTCCAAGCCTTACTTGTGATCCCATATGTCCAGATAAAATAGAAATCACCGTAAGGTCCAGCACTAGCCAAGATTCGGTCTATGTTTGTCCTTCAGCCTACCTAATATTGATGGAACGTGCTAGGGGAACACTAGCATGACATGGGGAGAATTTACACCAACCAGTGTGAAGGATCTAATGTCCAGTACCTACTTTTAGGGAATCCTATCAGACCAATTTTTGCTTTTGACACTGGAGCAGCTTCTCCAACTGAGAATGAATGAGATCACTTGTGGCTGAACCCTGCTCTGAATCTTTCTAGCTACAGACACTGGTCTGCTAACTCAGGCATCTATGGATACACATTATGAATACCCTTCAGAATTGCACCGTGTCCTCAATTACTTTTGGGTAACTGCCACAAGATTCAGAGGAGCTACAATACATGGATATGCCGGAAGCCTGAACCTTCCACTTTGCAATTCAGAATGATGGTTTTACACAAAGAGTCGCTCTGCAAATTTCTCCCCAATCCCAACGATTGAAAGGGCTCTAGAGAGATTTGATACTTTCTCAGCTCTAACTCGCTCCTCATTATTCGCACTGTCTTATATAGGCCTTGAATGAAACTTGGCCAATTCTATTCTGTTCCCTGTTCCAAAACAAATAATGCAGTTATGAATTCCTGATAGCTCTTCCTTTTTTCAAAAAAAGTACTGTGCACAGTAAGTACAGGTCCCTTCAGACTGGTAGCAATAACATAAAACTTTCTGTTCCTCCATCTGAGGAACATTTAACTACTATTTTAAACCAGGTATAATAAGATATTCCTCTCTGAAATGTCTGAAAAAACAGTTAAACTTCAGGCTCAGAGTTAGATATTCTATATGATAGATTCTACAGTGGAAAAACACATCTTCCTTTCTGCTTTGGCAAGTGGAAAAATGGTAAATCAATCTCAGATGAATGCCATTCTGACTCCTTTCATTTGCTTTACACACTCAGTAAGATCCAAGTTTGTTCCTCCTATCTTAGATCAGTTTCTTTCCTAATCCATCTCAGTTCTTGACAAGTTTGTTCTTGGCTAGTTTCCTTTTGGTTTTGAGCAATTTTAATGTTTTGTTTTGTTTTTCCTAAGTCCTGGCTTCTTTTCATCTCATCTTTAATTTGATTTTAGCCACGTTTTACCTAGCCCTGACAGATTTTCATTTATTCTGTTACATGCTTTGGTTGCTAGTTTGGCTGGAAGTTTTCATCATCTTTTATTTCATCTTGATGAGGTTGTCACCATCCAGCATCAATACTTCTTAGTTACTTTCACGCTATTTCTAAACACTTGTTTAAAAATTGAGATGGTCTTAAGAGATGTTCTGCTTCAAATTTCTCTGATTATAGGACTAAAACACTGTTCCCTCCTATTAAAAGGAGGTAGAAGGTTTGTGTCCCAAATTATTTTCCAAATATAAACCAAGATTCCACTCAAAACTACCTTTTCTTCAGGATTTTCATTAACAAAATTAGAATGCAAACAATGTATAAAGAGGTAGTCTGCATTTTTCTGACCATTAAACTATTTCTTAGTAATTCAATTTATGAGTGATATTACGAGAAAAGCTTCCCTATATTTCACCTTAGCGTAATCCTTACAACGATCATAATCTTCAATGTTTTGCACAACATACTAAAGTTACAGTTCACAGATTTTCCTAAATACAGCACAAACACAATTCTGTACTTGGAAACATATTAATTTAACACAAAATTGTAGAGAAATGGCTATCAGATTTATGGTAACAATTTTTATCTGTGCTAGTTAGTAGCAGGTTAAGAATTTCATTAGCCTAGGTCATGAGTCTTGAATTAGCGTTTCAAAATGTAATAGTTTTTATCCAGTTGGCAAATTTTTAGTCCCGGTGGAAAACTGTCAGAAAGTCATTAAGTAATAGAAATGTTTTCTTCCTTGTTGTTAAATCTGAAGTAAGTCATGATGCCTATAGCAGGCACCGGTTTCCATCATCTCAGAGCTGGTAGATCTTACAGATACTGCAAGTATAAAAGGGTGGACAAATACCAGATGTGGAGCAAAAGCAGCTCTGCTGAATTAAAAACATACTTAAGCTTTTAATAGACTAGCAAGTGTTCAATTGTGGATTTAATAAAAAATGTTCATACATATAATTTCTAGAGAAACAAAGTGCTGAATATTGGTGAGTTTTCATGAGATTTAAGACAGCTTTTTCTATCAATCTATCTTGATTCTGCTTAAGTAACAAAATCATTCTATTTCAATATAGAGGGTTGTTTTTAACAGGAATTACATCCACTGTGTCATATTCTGCAAACAGATAATGGCCATTTCAATTTGATTAGAGTGACATGCAATTCAATGCTGCCCTGTTTTCTTTTTCACAGTCCTTTTAATTATCACACTGATGAGACACTTCAGCATGCTAAATTTAAGGGGACAAACCTTCAGAACAGAATCCATTCTTGTGTAACTCAAGAACATTGCAAAAATACACCTCAAATTCATGCACCTTGATTCCACTTAAGGGCTCAGAAGTACTTGAACACCTCAAACAGGTTTTTCAGACATAGCCATTTGAAGAAATTATTTGCTATCATCACCATTGCACTATAAGAACCTATTTTAAAGTTTTTATATGTTTATTGAAACAGCATTAACGCACGTTTAAAATACATTTTCAGTTCTTCACTCTAGTGAACGTTGTTTCACTTTATCTACAAAACAGAACCGGGAGAGCTTGAGAAAGAATCTCTTGTGAACAAATGAGGCACTTAAAATGTCAATTTAGGGCTCACAGCAATGCAAACTGATGATGTTTTATGGTACAGCCAATGAAAAGCGGCTGCTTCAACCTTTCATTTCAAACTAATGCTTTTATAACAACAATCAAGAGAAAGCTGAAAATGTTCCACTTTCTTTTCTCATTGTATGGGATCTTTCTTTCTCAGCATGTAGGACTCAAGACAATTTTAGTCATAATCAATCAGTGTAATGGCTGGCTTGAGAGGGAGAATAAAGCCTTTAACAGAGACGAAAAGTAGACGAAGAAGATTGATTTTTGGAGTGACGGAAAAAGCTGTATTATATCAATTCACCACCAGACCACGCTAAAGGATGTAACACTATTGGCACACATACAACAACATCCTTTGAATCACAGGGCTCTGCTCACTCTGTGCAAAATACCAATGTGACTCCAGCTTCACAACTTCTCCCGTTTTTCGTTTTTTTTTTTTCGGGCTCATGTGCATGTGCATGGGCCTATGTGGAGTGGCAGGGTGGGGAAAGTGCTAACAAGAAGTTATTACATTAAAATTATTAATGCATCTGATTTGATGTCTTAATTAGACTGGTGGATGGATGGGGAGGAAGCACCTTTTCCCTGGTCTAAATGAGGCTGCATGCCTATGGTGGGATTACGTACATTTTGAGTCAGCCAAATTCATAGGTTCAGTTTTTAGAATATGCCAGCTATACGGCAATTTCTCTAAACATTACAATAAAATCGAAGACAATTTCTGAGTCAATGGTACCTATATAGAAACAGGATATTTTCTCTATGATTATAGCAAGACAAATTCTTTGATTTTGTTTTAAGCTCAAATAAGTTTTTAATCAAAACTGGTATATGGCACAATAGTGCTATGTAGCATTTAACGCCCAAAGCTCCACTTTTTCAATGAAAAGCTTTAAATGTGTTGTTTACCCATTTGAGAAAAGGATATCAAACATTTGAAACACATTTTGCATTTAAAAAATTCTGGCTAATAGCTAGAAACCCAACATTTTTAAGAAATAAGAGTCATTAGTAATAAAGGGCATCAGAATACACTTTTGCATGATAAAGTACTTCCAGATCAAATGCATTCTCTATTTAGGGATGTTTCAAAACCATAAAAAGTAAGAGGAACTTGGAAAGACTAGTACTTCTCACCTTGAGGTTTTACTACTAAATAGCAGATCATACTGTGAATTAACAGCTAAAAATGCACATAGCAACTCTTTTCAATGGGGTACTGAAACCCAGAAAACAGTAGTGTGTTCTCAATGACCTGAAAACAAATTGAAAAAAGATGTCAGTACAGTAGAGGAGATAAAGAGCATTTTTATCCCCTTGTGGGCTTAGCACGAAAACTGCTATCTCATTAAGGTAAATAGTTAAGAGACTGTGTGTACAAATGTGAAACAAAGGTATGCAAGATGTTTTATTAAACTCTAGCCTAAAATCATAGGCATTGAAGAATTTACGTGCCCAGATTTCTATTTCCTGTTCTGTGGCACCTTGGAAGGGTAAAACAGTTTCAGATAACATGAGAATAACAGCTTCTGAAGGTAGTCTATTCAGAGAAGATACCAAAACCACAGGGATATCCAAAGTAATTTTTGAAAAATCTATCCCCAGATCACCTCCATTCTTGAAAATTTCTGTTCTTGGCCCAGCTAGACCAGACAAAACATGCATATATTTTTTAATGAAGTTTGGCTTTACAGATAAGAACAATCCTTTGTGATGCTGCAGCAAAATAAGAAGGAGAAGGATTTAAGAAAGGCAGTGTTACTACTCACCATTTATCTCTAGACTGAAATCCCTCCTCATGTTTTAGCATATAAAAGGCATAGCAAATTCCTTTGAAACTAATATTCATAGGATCCAGTTTAACTAATGTTGCACTGAATACATAGCTCCCTCCTACCATTACTGAAAGAGTAAGGTAGCTTCAGAAGCTTGCACAAGATTGGTCATAAGTGTTGACGACATTGACTTCTAAAAAGTAAAGATAAGAAAATGTACAAGTCCTCTCAAAAAGTGTTTCTTTCCTCCCTCAGAGCAATGATTTACGGAACGGAGAATTATAATTAGAATACACTAAAATGAGAACCTTTGCTCTGAAGTATGACAGGAACATTAAACTTTGTGGGAGGCTGATTAAAATCAGACAAAACCTTCATCCATAATTTTTTTTACACACAATAAAAAAATGCTATGAATGGTCCGCATTTTACACTGAGTCAAAATCTCTCTTTTAAGGCCACCTACACGTTACCATTTGGAATGCAGACCCAAGCCAGTGTAGATTCAGTTTACTTTTTGCCAAATGAAGACCAGTACCATGCAATTTTACTATCTTATAAATCCAAAACCTGGACTATTCCACTTGCAAAACAAAGAGATGAGCCCTGAACATTATTTATTTTGGAGGGATACAGTACTTATGACGCAGATATTTAAGAAAATGAGGTTTGGAGAATTGCTGAACTTGGAATCAAATGCTAGAAAAAATGAGCATGAGAAGATTTTGTTTTGCTTTTCTGATTAGCATTGAGCTTAGTCTCAGTCACCTTTCTTTGTGGTTTGACACTTTCACTGTGGTTTTAAGGGCTTCATTTGAGATTGGCAAAGGACTAAATGAAAAAACAATTACGCTATCAGATTTTCTCAGGGAGCAGGCAGACTGATTTTATTTGGCAAACATTCCTGTGTGCTTGGAAAAGGCAAAGCAGAAGAAATGAAAGTTCATGACAAACATATGATGAAATCAAATTGGTCCAACCTTAATCTAAAACACACAAAATGAAAACTATCATTGACATTTCAGCGACTTCCAGTAAATGCAAAAATAAGTCCACATGACAAACTGAGGTAGGGTTAACTGATACAAAAATTATTGCAGAAAACATTATACTTTCTCCAAGATGTACTGTGGACCAGAAAACCAACATACACTGAAATATTTCTTTCAGAGTTTCATATGGCTTTTGTCAACACTCTATTGCTGAATATTTTGAACAGCAGTCAAAATACAGCAGATGTGACCAAATGGGAAGGGGAGGTGTTGGAAATCAACACACTGGATGGAAGGGTCCAGTGTAGAAATATAGTCCTGTCAAGTGGATTTTTGATAAATTTTCTCGCAGTTAAATCCACCCCCTGCAGAACAGTGCCACAAACTTCACACTGTTCTGACAGCAGCAGAACATGTGATGATTGCTTTTAAAGAGATTAACATTTTTAAAGATGCTAGCAAGACACAGGTCTATTGAGCAGCCCTTATTCAGATTAACAAATGTTAGTGAAATTATTTTTCAAATGTTAATAGAGGAATTGCTTCTGAATAACATCAAATTAATAACCTTTAAAACACCTGACTCTGGGGAATGGGAAATAGGATTATGTTTCTTTTAAGTTATCATACAGAAAACATACAGTGAGGTTGAAGAATGCAGTGTTTTTTATTAATGGGTTCAAGATAAAGAAAATAGTCAAATTTTCAGCTGTTGTAAATTAGAGGTTATTATATGACTTAGTTGCCTGCATTCATGGATGACTGAGTTCCATGATGTGTGAGTTTTACATTATGCAGCATAAATTCAGGAAAATCATGGAAATTATTTTAATTTAAATTAACCGAACATTTGGCTCACTATTCTTAATTTTCCAATTCAGTGAACTTAATAGCCTAATCTTTCAAATAGAGGGATAAATTTGATCTGTAAATGGTATCTCTGGCTAAACATATGACTAATCATGCCATTTCACTGCCCAATATTTTCTCTTTTGGTAAAAAGCATCTTATTGGAAGTAGTTTTGAAATTTTCAATGGAGTCAATGTTTCCAAGGATGACTGCACTAGAATATACTAATGTGCAGCCCTTCAGAAAATGCTGAAAAATAGGTGTCTAAATTTAAACAAATAAGCTTTTAGGAGTTCCCTTAGTAATTGCACCTATAAAGTGCAATTACTTAAACCCTGATCTAGGATCTGTCTTGAGATACTAGCAAATATGGAGCATCACGTGTTAAGCAATATAAAACACTGCAAAGGAAAGTAGAATTAAACTGTCGTAATGACAAATACAGCTTTAAAATTTCCTTTCATAATACAGCATAATTTCTTGTTTTGCAAAGTTATAGATAATTAAAAAAAGATTTTTAACATTTTAAAATAAATGGCACCTATTGAAACATTATCATCACAGCTTATTATACATTGAGATTGCTCCATTCCACCTAAACAAAAATATCATTGCATTTTAATGTCTCACCTCACTAGAAATCTCGGCAGCATTTCATTGTAATCCAATTTAAAAATATAGTAATTTAAAACAAATATATGAATTTGTCTACAAAGGCACCATTAAAAAAAAAAACAAAAAACAACCACCTGAACAGGTAAAGTATTCAATCTCTCCCAGTAAATATTATGTAGTTTAAATAAATGTATACTTTACTAATTAAGAATTATCTTCATTTTTATATGCAATGTTACTTGTATCAGACAAGTGTCAGAACCGTATGTTATATAACAAAAAGTATGCTTCTTCCAAGCTCTGAACACTCTTCCAAACTTGATTCTACATGTCACTTGGACCTAATCTGTAAAAAACATGGGAGACAGAGTGGTAACCTATGCTAAATTTGGACCATCCCATCCTTTGTATAAGATGATAACTCACACAAAGAAACTAATAAAACATAGGTGGAACAGGCCCATCTAACCTTTTATTTTAGAGTGACCAACATGGATGAATAGACAAACTCCTTTATTCAAAAGGATGTGAGATTCAAAAAGTAATTCACCATTTATATGAAAAATGGGAATGTATTTGAAATGGAGATATGAATTGCAAATTTAAGATACTCTAAATCAAAATTCCGCCATGACCAAGACAATAACATTCTTTCCCTCAATTTTAAGTTCTTTACATTGACAGATTGCAGACCATTATAGAGACTTATCACCAAGGTATTCATAATTTCCTACCCAGATAAGCAATTAATTGCACTCCAGTGATCCTCAAAATCTGTAATATGAGGCATCTGTATTCTGAACATGTTAATAAGAACCTAAGGCAAAAAGAAAGTACGCGTGAAAGGGTGATTTCCCTCCAAATTTTACACAATTGACCATTGGCTGTTTTGTTTGGGCTTGTTTTCTGATGTCTTTTTTAAACTGTGACTCATGGCCTGTTGGGCAAAATCACCTTGGCATTTTCAACCCTCAGTACTCTGCAGCAAATTGTTTTGCATGATATTTGGCCTCCTTTTCCTAGAGATGATATACTGTGTTCATTCTTCTGCAGGTTGAGGCTGCTCTTCAACCCTAGCACCAAAGAAATTTCCTGCTTCTTTATATCAAGCTGTCATTTCTATCCGATACACCAATTTACCAGAATGGGTGAGATAGATGGGACCATTTGTGGTCAGTAAGTGAGCTTATTTTTTTTCCAGTTTTGACACTGAACTATCATTCATATTCGTGCACATTCTTTCAGTGATTAGATTTCACTTATTGCCCAGGTCAGTTTCAAAATTCTCTTTTTTCCCTCATTTATTTCTATTATCAAAATCAAAATTGATATAAAATACTATTTTGTCAGTTTGCTTATCACAGAAATTTCTTCTTACGTAGCTTTAAGTATTTGTTTGGCAACTGCACAGTCACCAGCAAACTTGGCCTTTTCTTGCTTTTCCTTTTTTCTCTCACTAATATTTTGCAAATCTATTGCTTTTCTTATACATGTCATGTTTTGATCATTACGGTTGCCATAAGAAATTCCTAGTCTCTCTCTTTCACGTACTGTTATTCTGTTACTGTTCACTCGATGACTTTTGCTCTTTTCTTGTCTAAGAATTTTGACTGGGAAACATTTTTTATAGCCAAATATGTAAAAATTGAATCTCTTGTACTATTTTTCCTCAATTTTCTATAGGCCATTATAAAAATGAAAAAAAAAAAAGAAAAAAGAAAAAAATCCTAAGGTTGTGTAAAGCTGAGAAATATGCATGGAATGGGATTTCCACATGCATATTTAATATCCATAAAGAATCAAAGCAGCATGCTTGAGAAAATTCTAGCAGTAGTCTCAAGTACCAGATGTTAAAATTTAAGCATGAGACCCTATGGAGAATCAGAGAAACTATGTGAGTGCAAGGGGAAAACTGTTGAACATGATGAGCCAGAGAGAAAAGGAAGAACACTGATAACATTCTGGAGAAGATGGAATGAGGCAGAACATCTATTTTTGTTATCAAAGTTTTAATTAAATTTTACCAAAACGATCTGACCCAAGGCATTTTGTCTTCAGCAGTTCAGATCAACAGGCGGTACTGTTTTGAGAAAGCCTATTTCAGTTAATTATAATTCACTGCTGCCTGTATAACTACTCAAATAAAGGTGGTGTCTTCCTTGGGATGTCTTCCTACATTTTAGTTTCTTTTGCTTATCCTCGCTGAGCCCCTTAAGGTGCACGGACTCCCAGCTTCTGTGTGACTCAAATGGCCCAGAGGACCTAGACATTACATGAAGTGCAGGCTAAGACCTGAGCTTGAAGGTGCTCAAAAAATAACAAACACTCAGCATCTCAGGCAAGTATCTCCAAGAAAACTAACCTGGCTTTCAGCTGGTTATGCAGGTTCCCCAGCCAGACTCTCTAAATCTCTCCCTCTGACACTTGTGTGGCTTTGTTAAATAATAGTCAGTCCCCCCAGCAGTATTTCTTCCTGATTTCCCTTCCTTCCTTCTCATCAAACACCTTCTTTTCTTTTAAAGGAAATGTCTCTATTTCCCAAACAGCACACCGATCAAAATGTGACAAAACAAAGTTTGCTTTTGCAACCTGCCTGAATTTCACCTATGGAAAAGAGATCATGAAACTGCATCAGGAAACTGCATCAGTGACACTTACACGAGTGATGGGACAGACCCAGTATCATAAGGGTTTATAATACAAGGCAGAGGGAGTGACCTTCAGCTATGATACTTTGCTCTAAGGGAAAACTTAAAAAGAATAAAATCTTTAAACTTAAATCTCCAGACTCTTGCTCTGAGGACCATTTCAGTCTCACAGCTATGTCTCCAGTGCCATCTGCTGACATGGGCTTCCATTGCAACTCCCAAAGTAAAAAATTCCTCCAGAAGCGAGTTCCTCTGAGCTTTGTGCCTGTGGTAGTTGATGTAGTCAGAAATTTCTTGTTGGAATTATAACCGTGATTAATTCCACTTGCTTTTTGAAGTTTTATGTTGTTCTTTGCAGGCATGTGGGGGTTTTTAGTAGAGCTACTTGTTTGTAGTGCCATCGTACCTTACAAATTAAGATGTTTAGAGGATTCTGATTCTTCTTAGTGCTATATGAAAATCTTGGAGTTATATTGTAAACTAAAGTAGGCACTTAATTTATAGCAGGGAAAAAGTAATTATAGTAGCCAGCTGTAGATTCAATATGACCAGGTTGCTTAAATTCAAATAAACATGCCCAAATTATGCCCTGGGGCTGCAATTTGACATTACAATTGTTTTCTCTGGTCTGCTGTTTTTGAGTTGAGGTACTTCTTGCCTAGCTGAAAACCCTTTACACCCAAGGAAGGTCTTGGCTTTTAATCACACTACAGTTGAAGAGGTCTAGCATCTTAAGGTGGCACCTCAATGTGGGAAGGCATAAAATGCAAATATTGCATTTTCCAGTATGAAAAAGCTGGATGACACATACTGGAAAAAGAGATGCAGAGAGCAGTTGCCTGATAAGCATTGAGACAAAAACAGCAAAGATTTTTTTTTGTTCAAACTCTGAGGCAGCTCACCAGAATTTTTACATAGATCTGGTGAAGTCAAATTTCTATGCAATCATTTCAGAAGAACCCCAAGAAATAGAGAACTCTTTCTCTTCTTCCTATCTCATACAAAGTACAGGCAAAGTTCCCATTACAAATAGATTTTGCATGCCTTTTTCTCCTGTAGAAGTCTCAGTTGAAAAAAGTGTTAGAAGCAGTGAAATAAGAACTTGTGATAGAAACAGCTAAATGTAAAGAAAATTAATTAATTATTGGAGTGGAGGATTTCAGACAACGGTGAGCCCGGTAATAGCAGTGGGAGATACTTAAATTTGCTCAGATTTACAGCTTACATGAGAGATTTACATGACGTGTAGGAAACATATTGATTCTGATTATAATGGTAACTTCCCATGCTAATCATGGGAAGAACAATTGCACTGGTATCCCAGAGCAATCCCTGCTTTGCGGGACAAAAAGCATTTGGGGAGTTGTAAAAGTTCAATATTCAGGTGGTGATAAGATGAATAGGCAACTGAGTTACATTTTGAACTGAAAACATAAGCATGTCCATAGAGAGACTTGAATGAGACTGAAATGTCACAACAACTACACTTTCCTGAAAGAAGATAACGTCTGTCAGGAAACAAATGGAAAAGACAAAGACAGTTGGTGACAAGTGCAGGTCTTTTAAAGCATGTTTTTACTACAAAGTGAAATCCTTGCTGCCTTTAAAGAGCAGTTTTGCATCTCAAGACAGTAAGATATGTTATGTTCTTGATTTGCAGTTACCTGGTTATGAGCAAGAAACACCCCAAGGATGTCTTTTCAATGGGGCATTCCAGGCATTTTCAGCAGAGGGACTATGGCAGAAGAAGGGAAAGTTCAAAAATGGTTACAGGCTCAAATAGTGGGAAAGAGAGAGACCAGTATAGAAGTTACCTCCTAAGGAATCAGAAAAACAGATCAGTCAGGGTGGAAGGCCAGATTTTAGACTCCACCCGTAAAACATTTATGTTCCCCTGTCCCCCCATGTCACACGTTGATTTCTACGGAAACTGTACATGAATGATTGAAATCAATGCCCATTAGTCTGAATTCAACCAATCTTACTTACAGCAGATGATTTGTAGAATAATCATAGTAGACCAGAAAAAAATGCCTCATTTGAGCAAGAGTTCTTTCTCAAGGATACAGGGGTACAGCAATAGGCAAACGCATTACCAAATTAAAAGCCTGGAAGGACAGAACAGCTTTATATACTAAGCTCCAGGTGCATATTCCACTGAAATAAGTGAGAGTTTTTGAATAAGCTTCAATGAGCTTTGCATCTAGCTATTTATCAGGGAGTTCAAGGGAAATATTTCCCTGATGAGAGCTTGTTTACTAAAACTTTTCTTTAAAATGTTGAAGAAATCAGGCACATTTATCTTAATAAGCCAGGAAAGATTAAATATTCTTAAGTTCTACTTTTACAAGGATTGTATCTGAACCTTTGGCATTTTTTTGATAACATCAGTTCTAAAATCCAGTTTATAACTTAACACTTTCTAATTTACATTAACCTTACAATATAACAGAACCAAGACACAACAGATACCTGGAATATTCTGCAAGAAGTGTGCAGAAAAAAGGAGAAAAGTTATTTTCCTGCTACAAGGTATTTTTATTGTTTTCATATTTTTTACTTTTTCTGCTATGCTCCCATCACCTCCCAGGCTTTTTATTGCCATGTAGCAGATTTTTAGAATTCCTCCTACATGATAGTACTGTACATTTGGTTAGCTGGATTGAAAAGGAATCTTCTCCATCTCTCTAAATGCATTAATGAGATCAGTGATCACCTGTATTAATGCAGTGTCTAGAGCACACAGTAGTGAGTGTGGATCTGAGTCTGCAAAGAGGGAGGCAGTGAACAAAACTGCCTGGCCTCTAATGGCAGCAGAACTGTTGCTCGTAGGCTTGATTAGTGAACAGAATTTCAGTATACCTTCCTATGACTATGGATTTTTGGAAAGAAAAACAGCTAATCAATGGGTAGTATAGACAACATATCAGAGAATAAATTTTAAAAATGAAGAATTAAATTTGAGTGAAGTGCAAAAGAAAAGTCCCTGTAACTGTGACATAGCAAGAGAAAATTTAAGATAAACTCTTTGGTAAGTGCTACCTACACAGAATTTGAGAAACATTGTGTCAGTTGCTAGTCAAATAAAAAATCTTACCACAGAAAAATACATTTTGGAAATTATTCAAGTGTTTCTCAATGGTCTCATCATGAAAGGATCTCAAAATAATTTTAAAAGTTGTTTAAATTAATAATGACATTATTCATTATTTTCTTTTGTAGAAAAGAACATGCTAGATTCAAAAGTTATATACTTTAATATTCATTAAAAATAGATATGTAACAGGAAAAAAGAAGGATAGAGTTGTCATCCCCCTCACATTCTAAGGTAAAAATAAAACAAAAAGAATATTTTTGCAAAATCCCGGAGCAACAAAACCTCCATCCTTCTCCTATCAATTTTGCAATCAATAGATTACCTGTTTCTGTGCAAATCAAAGGGACTCTGGTTGCTGAAATGCAATGTATTTTGGGTAGAATCTTACATACATGTAGCTCCAAAGAGTCTGTTATTATCGGCTTAGCATTTCTATTCTCACAACTGACTGAATTTGTATGAAAGCTTAGCATCTGTTAAGAGCAATAAATGTGTACTTTTTTTTTGTGATGTTCATAAATTCTTGTCAGTAAATTAAATGTCATAATATAACAAACCCATCGTATTTCTTTGCTTACTCACGAGACTGGAAATCCAAACGTAACAAGAGGAATCAGAGTCCTTATGTGTATTTCCTCCTTTGACCCTGTTTCCACCTTGTTGCATTCCTTCCCCTTTCCCTTTCCTATAATACACTTCTCGTCACAGAAAAGTGAACTAATCTTGCCATCTTGTGGTCAAGGGTAGTTATTACGCTATCGAACAAAAACATGAAACAGGCTGCGGGGAGCTGCAACTTCAGTGAAGTTAAGGAAAAAACAGAACAGAACAAAATTTTTAGGTATAAAGAAAGTGTCATACACTTTTACCAGTGCTGCAGAGATAACAAGAATAGAAATGGCTCAGAGCAAGAAAGAATGGAATAGGGTGGGCTGTACATTTGTTTTTTTGATTCAGCAGACAAACTGTGTTAACCACTGGAGATACAGGGAATATTTTCTTTTGGCAAATAGCTGACATTTTCCAAGCAATTCTATCATCAAATTCACAAGCTGTCATCAAAAATTTAGACTTACGTGAGCTGGGAAAACCTCTTAAGGCTGCTATGGATCAGAAAAGTAGCTGTTTTTCATATTGTCTGAAACCCCAAACACGTGAAATGTTTGAGTTACAACTCTCACAATGAACACAGAAGAGAAAGGCAGCAGATTTTGTTGCCAGGTGCTTCTCACAAGATGTGGACAGGCTGTAGTGGCCACCTCCCTGACTGAAGGGAGATCCCCAAGGAGAGAAAATCTCCGAGTGGTATACCCTTGAGAAAGCAGCTCCTCTGTCAACATTTTCACTTGTCATGGTGGACAGATAAAAAGGTCATATCTATGCTCTGGCAATTTGTGACTGCTAAAACAGTCCACAGTCAAAATGATTTCTCTAAATTCTGCAGGCAGCCAGCCTTATCCTCCCTTGGCCACCTGACCAGACCTCCCACAATACTAGAGACATACATTCAGATTCATTTGGCTTATACAAAGATTTGACTGACTGTTGCAATGTGAAGGAATAGTTAATCCTTCTTTCCCTTGAAGAAGTTCCATTTGTCTCCACTACTATGATCTTGTAATATTTTCCCCAAGTCTTGCAATGAATTCAGTGGGTTTTTTTGCATACCATCCCATCCAGTTTATGTCACTGTTCTGTTAAGGAAGAAAAATTCTCAAAAAAAAGGAAAAAATTATACCATTCATTTTGTGCACTTCAAATGGCAAGCTCTCATCTAAGCCCCCAGAGTAACAACGCTTACTGGCAGTGATATGTGTTTGAGAATTTCTGGATGTTGAAAGCCCCTTAAGAACCTATAAAGTGTACTTGAAAATGAAACCCAACTAGGACTTTTTTTTTTTTATTAAAGGCTAACTACGATGGAATAGCCCATGTATATACAATTAAATACTTTTAATCCAAGACAAGGTGGCTGCATCCAGAGTACCTATTAAAATGGTCCTTGGCTCAAGCTACATCCCAAAACATTTCTTGGTGTTGCCAGGTAAATGATAGTTGGCTCAAGCCAAAATCATCCCAGGGACTGTTCTAACAGCTTACACTGTAGATGGTTGAGGTCCTGAGCCTGGGAACATTCCCTGGTTCAGTTTAATGACTATTAGGTGTAGCCAAACATTTTTACCTCCAGATTTATGTCAATAGCAGTGGAAAATTGTTTTAGAAAATTTTGGCTCTGAATCCTGAAGGTAAACAGTGAGTTAATTTTTTACTCATAGAAAGGGCACTATGCCCATTAATTGTAATGAAGCTCCTGTCTGAAAAAAATCATTTTTCATTTTATTATCTGTTACCTACTTGAAGAAGAGAAGAAAGGTTGAAGGGAATTCTGTTGAATGAGGAAAAGAAATGTATACGGGGTATGGCTCAAATGGTGCTGGGTAAGTTTTTCTTTTTCTACTATTGCTTTAATGTCTATCATAGCACTACAGCTAAAACTCGGACATGAAAGCCTGCAGATGGTATGCTGTATTTGAGTTCTGCTCGGGTGAATTAGAAAAAAATTAAAACTGCATATTTGTTAACGATAGAGAACTTCTACATTGTTAACGAAAGAAAAGATACATTGCCTGTAAAATGTTCAAATACTTTGCAATGAAAAAAAGATCCATTCTATCCTACCTGAAGGCAATGGTATGTAGGACAAAAAAACAGATTTAGTTCTAGGAAATTTGCATGATTAATAAAATTTCCATTATAAAATTAAGAGAACAGTGTTGAAACTGAAGTAGAGGTAATTTATTTGCAATCAAAAGCAACAATCATTACAATGAAGCAAGTCACATGTAAGAATGATATGGGTTATCTTTGAATTGAGGATTTACTTTAATGTCTATCCTAGCAATTATCTTCTTTGCATGAATCTTAAGAAGAACTCGGTAGTCTGAACCTAGGCAGCAATATTTGAGCTTCAAAACCTGTTCCAGCTGGGATCCCACTAGTGACATATCTGAAGAATTCATTTGAAAGCTGTGCAGCTTCATTCTAAAGAAAAAAATGAAGATACTAGCAACCATACACAGAAATATAAACAGAAGTATATTTGGTTATGACTCATTTTTAACCATCGTTGGGCTGGCTGCATATAAAAAACAGCCTGAATGTCCCTACCAGCAATGTCCCTGTGGTCTTGGCTACAAACAATTTCATCATGGGAAGTATTGAACAAGAAGATGGCAGGTTCTGCCAGGCCACCACTTCTGCGTGCCTGGAGCAGGGGTGAGTAGATGTAGTAAAAGAGAACTGGGTATGGCTCTAGGAGACTGTGGACCCCTCCTCTGCCTCACCTCACTGGAGCCTCAGGGACTCTAGGAAGCATCAGGCATGTACTGCATTTAATTTTTTCTGTCCCTAAGGAATGGCTTAGTGCCTGTTTGTCATGGAAACTAAAGAATTTACAGCAGTCTATGCCAGCATGATGGATCCAAAAATCTCAGTTCAATACATTCATTGTAACAAGATGCTAACCATAGACAAGCTTAGCTCCTACATGATACTTCAAGTTTTCATCTGAAAAAAATCTAATTATAGGGCTGAACTGAGTCCTGACACATTCCATGAAGTTTCCTGATTTGGATGATTAGGATCACCGTGGGATTACAAGCAAGCCATGGACCTTGCCTAGGCTACGGTCCAAATATAGACTCACATCCTAGCTTGAGGGTGCCTTTTGATTGCATAGCTATACATAATTACTTTTGTCAAGGAGTTAGGCAAAACTCTGTATTTTCTCATCTCAACAGATTTTAAGAAACTTTTATTCAAAGACCAGTTGCAGTAACTAAAAAACTATGCTACCACATGAATAACTTAACAGTTCTTTAAACAGAATCATTATGTCTATCTTTTAGGCTAGGAAGAGTTTTGTTTGCTGCTAAGAGAGAAAGTATCCTAAAAAAAATGCATTTTATGAAAGCTTAGAAAATTTTCCTGAATATTACATAGGACACAGTTGCTTGACCACAGAGAAAGTAAAAGCTGAATAAAGATTGACTAGAAATTACCATACATGTTGCTTACTATTAAACATATCTAGCAAAATTCCTTACCACTTGTTATATAGTATATACTGCAGAATGCTAGCAGAATCTTAAAAAGTCTTTGCCGCACACTATCTTGGAGTAGCACATGCAATTTGAGCAAAACATGACTAATAAAAACTTATTTTTATTAAGCCTGTATATATTCTTTTGCTATAAAGTAAACATATAATGCAGTTAAAACATTTGATCACTGAGAAGTCGTCAATTGGGTAATACACAGTGAAGCAATCTAAAATACAATTGCCAGCCTGAACAACCAGTAGAGTAGTTCATTCCTCATTCACCTGTTTCCTCATAGCACTCAAATATTTCGCTTTTGCACATACCTATGTACACTTCAGGGTTCTTCTATACCTACATCTCCAAAATGCTCTTCAAGTCCCTTGCTGCAATGTTGCAGGGTGAATGTCTCCTATAGTAATTAACATTTTGTATGGTAGAGCACAAAGCTAGACCAAGCACACAGAACTGCAAGCTGGCAGGAGAGTAAAATTACATGACTGAAAGAGATTCAGCCGTAGGGCAGTCAGGAAGCAGGACTCTTGAAATGCTTTTGAGATGTTCATGTTTCTATCCATTCCATTCTCTGTAAACCAATAGCCCTGCCTCAGCAAGAGTAACCACAGAACCAACAAAGCTATCTGAAAGACTTCAGTTCTAAGGCACCATGAATGAACTACTTTTCTCTTTTTATGCGTTTATGGGAGTTGAGCTATGATGCTGAGGTGCTTCCCAGTGAAATGTCCTTTGCTGTGAAGCCTTTGCTCCTCTGAAAGAGGTAAAACTTCAGAAGGAAGGGGAAGGCCTGCTTGTTTTATCATGTTTTGAAGGATGGAGTCAGGGGATTATGTGTAGGCAAACAATGTCAAAGCTATAAATTCTGCTGAGCTGATGGAAATAAAGTCTTCTGTTCTTCCTTGTAGGAGATATCCTACATACATTTTACATATCATTATTAAAGAACCTGAGAAAAGAATGCAAAGGAGCCTTAGTATAGCTACTGGGTGTAGTGACAACAAACCTGTCATACCCAGAGCAATGGGGGAAAGGATGGTAAAAAAAGAGGATCCCTAATAACTGATGACTGCAGAGGGTTGTCAGCAGTGCAAAAAAGGACTCCAATCAGGAGAGAAAAAAAAAGTAGTACTTTTTCTCTGCTCCCGGCTTTGTAAATATCACAATTAAGACCTCATACATGCCGTGACTGGAGGTTGCTACTGAATTCACCCTGTCACAGAAAAGTGCTCCGGAACGTCAACTCTATTTTTGAAAAGAAGTCATCTGGCTCATCTAACTACAAAGGGCTAACTAATAATACTCAGTTGACTTTTCAGAGAGCTTGAAACAATGGGTCTGATAGGGGCTAATTGCCTCGATCACCACACTCAGGGCTCTCTGAACCTGCTGCTCTACAAGTTAATTATTTTTCAGCATAAGAAAAATACAGAATTCAGTGTGGAGAGAGTTAATCCCACCATGGCCAGATGCCAAACATCTGTTTCACTGCTCTGCTTCATGCTGTCATTTTCTCAGTTCCCTTTTTTATTTCCTCTTTTACTTTTCACCATTGCAACCAAAAAAACAAGGTTCAAAAAAAAGCAGGGAAAAATATCCATAAGTAGAACCAGAAGTTCAAATTTGGCCACTACACAGGTCAGGGGATAGAGCTGCTGCCAGAATGGAGCTGGCTGAGATGCTGAGCCACTGAAGATCAATATAAACTTTCTGCTTCCACATCACATACAGCATAAGGAAAGGACAGGTCACTTAGGGGTAAAGCAGTCGGGCCTATAATAATAAGACTGAGTTGATGTTTTAAAGTTACAAAGAAAATGATTCGCATTTGGAATTGAAAAAGCAAGCTCTATTGTGGAATAAATGACCTTTCCTTGGGTGTTATACTTGAGTGCTGCAGACTTAACTCAGAGGATAACTGTTTCCTACCCTGGAACATCTTTGGTGTCCAATCTATCTGAAAAACAGGTCAATTCTTTGTATAACTAGACAATAATTCAAGAGCTTACTTTTAACCCTGACTTCTAAAGGTCACAGATTATATTAAAAGATGCGACTTGAAGAGGTGATGGAGTACCTGAAGCTTGTCCCTGAAGCTTTAACACAAATTATGTAAACAGTCTTAACCATTGCAATAAAGTCTCTGGTGCAATTTGGCCCATGAATACCTCATTCTTTTCTGACAACTTCAACAGGAGGAGTCCCATCTGCAGGCTATCCCTGGCTTGCCTGGCACTTGATGATGCTTAAAAGGAGAAGGCATATTTTTTGAAGCCGCTCAGCCGAGGAGGGAACTGATCCCACACGTCCCATCTTCTGGGAAATTTCTAACTTCCTCCAACCATTTATTTCAGAGAAAACATGAGGCGATTGCTTGTGCACAGACACACCTCAATCCAGAATCTGTTGCAGGATCTGAAGCCCAAGCTCTGAGTGGCATCTAAGACGGAAATTGGGATCCTCCCTCCCGTGTCTTTTCTTGGTTAGCCTCCATATTCCCCATTTGACTACTGGGGGTGTATGACTCCCTTTCTGACAAACCGGGCTATTCATTGTAAAAGGATCTAACCTGGGAATTATGTTATCACAAATTTAATTTTTGAATCTAACTTCCAGATACATTTGTAATAACGGATCATCTGTGGATTCCTTCATAGATCTGGCCTTTCTTAACCCGTGAAGTTCTCAATACTGGGTAATATATGAGCAAATGTAATTGAAGATTGTATCAGATGGTGGCAGCAAAGGACCTTTCAGTGTTTGGACTTCAGCAGCGTGCATCCAGCATACTTACTGCTCATCCTGTGTTTTGTTTTCAAGTACCACCTATGATTAGGAGTAAACATTACACTGCATTTGTTTCAGCAAGAGGAAAAATAGCAAGCACATGGTTTATGGCTTGTTTCTCGGAAAAAAAAAAACCTCTTGAAATTGGATGTAACTCTCATAGCACAGTCAAATAAAATAGCAGAAAAAAACAAATGGGTAAATAAAGGCAAACAAAACACACAAGTAAATAAAAAAATGATGAAATAACTCTGACATCCCCCACTCAGTGAGAAATTCCTTGGATATTTTTGTCTAGGTGTTAGAAGAAATTCTAACATAGACTGACATAATAAATATTATTTTCATTACTAATATTGTTCTCAGTATCATTGACGTAAAAATGATTACACTGACAAAACAGGCAGGTCTCTTTTTGTGCACTTGCTAGGTCTCAGATGCAAGTAAAGAATCAAATCTGAATCTAGAACCTGTAGGGCATAGAAGATTTTCATTATTTGTAGATGAGATTTCATAATTTAAGAGGCTGAAGATGGATGGCCCTATTCGGTACTATTGCTCTGCATTATGCTACAGCTCCATTAGCACAACTGTGGGCAAATAATTAACAGCAAGGTCAGATATTGCCTAGAAAAGACTTGAAGATGGATGCAGGAGAAGAGAAAAGCAAAAGAAAAGTAGTATTAAATTACAGTTGAAAAATTAATCGAGACGAAAAAATAAAGAGAGAAGAAAAACAGCACTGAAAGCTGCTAGCTATCCTGGAAACTGAACACAGTTCATATCATACTGCACTAACTTGCAAACTAGTTCTGAACGTTCCTTTCCAGTTACTATCCAGATCACTGGCTTACAATTTTAGTTTAGTTGAAACTCTATGGGGTGTGAGAGTGAAGTTTAGATTTAAACTTCAGAAAAAACTTCTGATTCTGCAAATGTCTTTCCTGTGGCTGGACATATGTGCTGGCACAGAGCTTTAAGGACTTGAAGGGGAGTGTATGAGATCCCCACTAGCCATGCAGAAGAATCTGGATGACTGAGACAGTATATCCTAATCAATCAAGAAATTGTGTATATACTTTCCCAATTACACCATCTGTTTACCTGCACACAGCAAATTCCACTCAATTATCTATAAAGACTCAAAAGACATTGCCATCTCCACAGACTGAACCCATTGGATCCATCAGGGGTTGCCTGCATCCCTCCGTCTGCTAATTTTTCATCCCAAGCACACACACTACCTCCTACCTGCCTCTCACCCTCTGCATTTTAAGGATGCACTGACACTCTCCACACACGCTCTTGATGAAGGCTCTGTGCTATCTCATTCTCAAGACCTCTGTTGCTCTAATACTACCAGTACCCATTTCTAGGACCACCATCTACCTCACTTTCGTTTCTCTACCTCATGCATATTTCTGCCGGTCCATTCCTTCCATAATATTGTCCATACCTCCTCCATCATACTGTATCTCAGTCTATGGCAGAATTTAGTGGGTTTCTGCAATTCCTACATTTTTTTTCCGTAGAAAATGTCATATAAGGTATCAGCACAGATAGCTGTTCTGAGAGGACTGAGATGATGGAAAGAGCTAATTATCTTTATCTTGGAGATGCAGAACTGCCATCAGTTTGTTCGTTGGTCTACAGGCAATAACACCAAAACAGCTAATTACAGTAGTTGCTGGGTCTGGTAAGCCAATTCAAGACAAAAACGATTCCTTGTGGTCTTCTCTTCTGTATTTCAGTTTTTTTCCAGATCAGCAAGGTCCTTCCCACTGTAGCTCAGGTCACTCCCATATGCCTTGGAGTTGGGGAGGCATACAAATATTCATAAATGGCATCCAAACAGAGTAATGCATTCAAATTGTCAAAAACTGACTTTGGTTGTCTAGTGATGCAACTGTCCTATGTCTGAGAGGTGTTTGCATAGATCCATTCATTGAATAGAACCAAGTCTTATCTCTCGCTAGCTTATAGGTGGGCAACTTAAACTGCCGCCATGCAGTCCCCTCCATGAAAAGTGCTACCTTGAGTTCTGATTCAGACGTTGTGTCTTCTTTGAGCTCTAAGTAGTCTATCCAAACCTTTTTTTTCTTCCCTGAAGCTGCAGCTTTAATAACCTCTGCACCATAACTTCAAATAACCAATATGTTGAGAGGAAATATCCCCATACTCCAGCTCAATTTCCCCACTGCTTCTCCATCTGCACAGGGAGCAACCGTGCCCCCTGTACAGCCACCTTTGAATGCTAGGGCATCTGGCGTAACTTCCACCTAAACTTTTCTGCTCTGCTGAAAATCAATAAACTAGTGAGGAAACAAGCTACTCTGAACATTACTCTGAAAGAGCAAGTTTAAAACCACAGAAATGAAATGTGTCAATCTTTCTTTTGTTATCAGTATGCCTAACTGCAAAACAAACATTTGAAAATCACTCTCTTCTACCCTACAGATTTACCAAAGACCTCAGCAAGACTAAAGAAATCTCCCCAAATAACAGTGGCACAGGACATTTCATGGAATTTTATTAAGAAAATAAACATGAACAGCATTATCTAGCATGATATTACATCCAGACTTGATGAAAATCAACAAACACCAAGGCCAGTATGTTTTACACCTTAATGTTTCTTACTCCACCAGCTTATTTAATTTTATTTTGCATATGCTACCAGACTGGTCTGTGCAAACAATCATACCTTTTCTTAAATTCTAAATGTAGGCAAACAGGGCGTGGCGCGTCAGAAAGGC
>NW_009222315.1:0-5992 GCF_000690835.1 Fulmarus glacialis | reverse complement strand
TAGATATGTAATGCCTATAGTGCATTGACTTTTCCCTTTTTCAGGAATCTTGCAAATAAAATAATCTACCCTTTCTGCCATGGGGTTCCCTTGATTTATTGAAAGTACCAGAATTTCTAGCTGAAGGACTAGCTAGTTTGCAAACTTTCACGCTAAATAAAAAATCAGTAGCACTTATTTAGCACTGACTTGTTTTCCTGCCAGAAATAAATGGTTATAACTTTCAGATTTATTAGTTTAATTCCAAAACAACTCGGGGGGTATAGGGGGCAGTGAACTCCTTTCGTAAACTAGAATTAGTATGGAAAAGCTCATTACTGCTAATGTTTTCTGAACCTCACACTATTAAAGTCTTTTGAAACCACTGTGAGATGCCAAGTTTGACAAGAGGTTGCCTAGGTACATCTAGACAATCTAGATATTGACTGAAAACTGTGTTGTCAATATAACATTTACACTTACATACCCTGCCAAACAACACAATTCAACAAAATTTACAAATATTTCAAAGAAACACAAACAAATTCAAAGTGAATACCAAAAATATAAATTTAAGACAGAAGCAATGAAATAATATTCCACTATCAGAATTAATACATCCTCTATCTTTGGAATAGTTTTTTTATTTACTACTTTAAAATGTTTGTCACAAGTTTTGCTAACTAAATTTTAGCATCCGTTATTTCAAAGTAGCTACTCAGTCATTTTGACACTTCAGATTCCCAGTCTACCATTTATCCGTATGATCTCTAACACAGCAGGAGAAGAGCTTATGTGGACAGAAAATATCATTATGGGAAAAGAAAATAATTAGTTCTGCCTAAAAAGTAAGCCAGAGAGAGTAGTCACTCTGACAGATGATCCCTGAGGGCATACACAGAAAGAACAATATTATGTAGTTAGAAATACTTTCTGGAGTGTCATATACATGCATATCTTACTGGTATGGCTGACTTTTCTGATCTAAAATAAACCTGTTAATGAACACTTCCTTTATCCGTTGTTTCCTGATGTGAATGCACCAGAAGTATTTTCCTGCTTCTGTGTAAGTGAAGAGACAAGAGAAGCAGCATCATACCAAAACCAGCTTGCAATGAACATTTATAAAAGCATTCCTCTTTGCTCTCCTTTGCAAAATTACATAATTACAGTCCTTTCCCTATAATGTTTTTTCTACAGATTAATGAGAGACAAATTCAGGTGACTGACTGTGTAAACTGTTTGGGGGGGGGACATGATACTTCTAACGTGTAAGCCCTAGGGATGTGCCCGAGATGTCCAACGAGTTTAAATGTTTCTGGTTTATGCATGATGTACATAAATCATTTAAGCCAAAAGAGAAAAGAACATCCTATAAAGATCTAGCAGTATAAAAGTCGGCCTCTTCCCTCCAAGTAACCATGTAAAATACAGCTTATTTGAATTTTGCAAGTAATAGGCAATATATGACCAAAAAGCAACATATGACCAAGAGAGCAAATAATGCATGCTCAGATTGTGCAGTCACTATATTCTTATGACATTTTCTTTACATTATGGATCACCTACTTAAAAAGAAACAATTGTCAGGCAAATATGTTTCCTAACGAATAATACAACATACGCCATTAATTTTTCATAGCAGGAATTCAATTTTAACACATACAATACAGAAGCGCATATTTACCCACAAAAACACATTGCTGAGAAGGTCTCGCAGTGCTTGTACCAGCGATTGTTTGAATGGCAGGGCTGGCCCACTGCAAAACACCTGCAACCAAGCCCAAAGATCTATCACATGGGAAGGAGGAGCTGTCTGGCCTAGTTAAATTTGGCAAAGTTCTGCTTCATTCACTCTCTGGCAATTGCAACTTTTTAGCAAAACACCAATGTCTGCAACCCTGTCCCAGACTTCCTGTCTCCAAAGCTAAGCTGTTTTGAAGATAGATTCCAACAGTGTGTCTTTGCTTGCCAGGCTAACGTAGCACCAACAACAGAGAGCACTTTTGTAATACAGACCTTTAAATACTTCTAAAATTGTTCAGTTAGCCTCTGAGACACCTTATTCTGCCATTTGGACTTGAAAAACTCCTTTGGTTATGAGTATTGCTGAGAGATGGCAAGATCATTTGTTCTAACAGTACCATGTCCTGGGGCTTACGTGTCTTAAAGTGATGTTTCTTCCCAGGAAAAAGTGCAGAATAAATGTTCCTTATCCTCACCAACTGAACATATAAAACATGTCAATGACTCCTTTCCATTATGTGTCCAACTAGGGTGGATGTATAACAACTCCCTTAATGTTTCACAGTGTCTGGCAATCATTGCTACCATATGTATCACATGCACAGTTCTGAAATACAATACTTATATAGGTTTTTTTGAGGTCTTATCTGTCCATTTGTATTTTTTTGAATTCCTACTTCTTCTTGAATAACATGTCAGCCGTTGAGAGCATGTTAATCTGTGCTATTCCATAGCAACCATGCTAAATACGGATCAGTGTCTGACTGCATTCTTTTTCAGTATGCGTTTTATTAGGCTGATTATTTTTTTCCCCACCAGCCTATGTCACTGGGTTATAAGGACTAACAGCTACATATCTAAATCCATATTTCACTGTAAACTGCCTAAATCATGTCCACATCTCTCGACAAATAGACCCCTGTAAATATACTGTGGCTGAAAAAAAACCAGAACTGATACGCATTATCCGCTGTTTATCCAACAGAAGGAAAATAATGTAATGTAAATGAATAATTTGTCTGGTGAACACAAACCTGTTTACACATATTTGCCTTATTTACTCACGGTTTGGTGTATATATAAAGCACAATGTTTCCTTAACATTGACGTTTTTATGGATTAATATAGTACTGGGGGTTGGGTGGGATAGAAATAGGATCATGGCATGCAGAGACTGTACAAGCTTGCAACCTCTCTCCACCACCAACAAAGAATGCTTCATGCATTAATGGTATTAATGGGGGTGCAGGGAAGGCCAATTTTTCTCACACAATTTAGGGATTGGTAGCTGGAGGCTGTCAAGCGAACCACTCCAGAGAATTTCTGCATTCTTCTGGCCTGCACAGGGATCTGCTTGGAAGACTCCTATGGGATATGGTCTTGCAGAAGAGAGGGTTCCAGCAGAGCTAGGTGATTTTCAAGGATCACCTCCTACAAGCTCAAGAATGGTCCATCCTGATGAGTAAGAAATAAAAAAAGGGTGGCAGGAGGCCTTCATAGATAAGCAAGGAGCTCCTGAAAAAATCCAACCTTAAAAAGGAAACATACAAGAAGTGGAAGCAAGGTCAGGTCACACAGAAGGAATATAAAGACAACTGTCCAATGGTGCATGGACGGTGTTAGGAAATGCCCACCAGGAGTTGAATCTGATAAGGGACATGAAGGGCAACACGAAAGGCTTCTACAGATAGATAAGCAGCAAAAGTAAGACAAGGGAAAACACAGGCCCACTGCTGAAAGGGGTGGGAGACCCAGTGACAAAGGACATAGAAAAAGCTGAGGTATGCAAGATATATGACAGTCAAAAATAAAGCTGCCTTTTTCCTTTCAATTGGCCAGCCATGATCTGTTGGCCATTCTTACAACTTCCAATAAAACCAGTGTCGATGTTGAAGTTAGGTCTTAGTGCGCCATGATTGACATAAACTACTCTCTTTGTTCTTGAAAAAGTTTCTCTATTTTTGCAGTTCACAAACACACACATACAGACACACTAAATATGCACACATATATATTTATATATAACTGGGTTATGCTTCACTAGGAGAAAAGCTTTTACTCAAGATAATTATATATACTCAAGAGAATTATATAGGTTTTCTTTCTTGAATTAATCCTTGTTTACCCTCAAGGTCTTTAGAAATGGAATAATGTTCTAGAAGAATAGTTAAAGTATATGGTTAAAGTATGAAATAAGTGTGTGAGTTAACTTGAACATCCCAGACAAATTGTAACTAACTCAGTCAATTACACCTTCTATTACACCTTCCATTTCAGCTCCATCTTTTTATGCCTGAGTGAATGATTATGGAAAGTGTAAAGAAATATTTGTAAAGTTTAAAGGTTAAAAATATAACTAAAAACTGAAAAGTACACAAGGGGGCTGGCATAATATTGCAGAGGCAAGTTTATTTCTGATATTTCCTAAATTTTAAGAGCATTTCTTTGCAACCTAATACTGATATATGAACAGAGGTGCATATAGGTGCTTAAAATATAAGGTAAAGATGATAGCCTTGGATGGAGTCAGACATGAAAGTCCTACTTGTCCGAGAATTCAAAATGTTTTAATTCTAAGACCAGCTAAAATTGAAATTGGAAGTGACAATAGGGACATGCTTTGTGTTTAAACAACAAAGGCAATGTTAACTTTTAGAACAGAGAACAAAGTACCGACTAAACTGTGTCTTTAAAGATGCCAGACACAATTCTAGGAAGTTTATCAAAAGTATCCATTTTTTAAAACAATTAGGTATAGAACATCAAAGAAAAAAATCTTGCCAAAATTTTAATTAACTTCTGCAAATAATGAAATCTGTATTTCATTTAGGCATTTTTAATTTGCCTGTTGCCATGCTATTACACTTAACAAATATATTCACATACATACACTTGTCTACGTAACCTGCTTTGTGCATAAGCAATGTAGCTGTGGCACGTCTGTATGTATTTTCAAAATATAAGTCATACCATTTAAATGATTTGGATTAATTTCCACGTGAAAGCTATACTTTCATTTCAGTTCTCCATGTACTCCCCTACTCCATTCCACATGTTGTCCCATATGAAGAAATTCGTTCTTTAAAGGGGAAAACATTAGACATTCCTCAATTTCTGTAATGACTCTATTCTCCATTCTCTAAAAATATCTGTCCTCTTACATTGACAGTAATGGGGCCATGTTAACACAGCTTCTAGACAATCTTCTGAAAGAAAGTTACTGTTGTATTTTAAATAATAGCACTATAACTTACTACTAGTATCATTATACTAAAAAAATGGCTGGGCTGTTAAGTTGTTTATTTTTTCTGAGTGAAACAGAACCTTAGTTTCATTTACACCCAGACCCAATAATCAAATTATAAACGAGTATAACAACCAGCTACAGGTTAATAAAAAATATTAAATTAATTCAATTTAATTAAGGTTTTGTAAGAAGAGGCTCAAATTGTAATGCTTAGGTAATGGTCATTAAAAAATGAAATATTTTTGAAGGAGAAAAGATAAAGCATTCGTTAGCACAGAAACAAGGCTTTGCAGTCTAGTTTTAACTCAGCATTGGCTGAGTGACTTCATCCATCTATTATACTGTATAATCTCTCACAGTAACACCTAAATGAAACAACAAAGAATCTTTCAGCTTAAAAATTCTTTGTTTTCCTATAATCATATTGCCTTTCGTCTTCAATAATCCTTAAGTGTTTTTTTTTAAAAAATCTTAATTACATTTTCTTCTCCTGGAAAACAAACAAACAAAAAACAGAACTGTAATGTTTCTTCATTCTGAAACATTTATTATTATAAAGGAAATGTCATATTTTGCCACAAAGCTTAATAAAGACCAGTGAGTGCAAGAGATAAGAATTCAGCAATGTCAAGAATAATAATTAATGTCCTTCCTTACAAAATGAACCAACAATAAGTAAAGTAGTTTTGGTTTTTCTAATGATTTTAAAATGCTTTCATTTTGGTAATAATTAGTTAAAATCCTGAAAGGAATTTTCCTCATATCTCTTCCTTTGTATTTCCATCCCATCTTCTTTTATTCTGTTCTCATAATATTCAGTAAGCCAGCATTGAATGTGAAAAGATGATTTAAAGTCTTTCCCTTCCCCTCATCTGCACTGCTATCTATGATTCCTTTTGTGTCATTTTGCTAACTAAAAACGATTATGTCAGAGTGTCGTTCTCTTTGTAAACATCATGTATCTTTTATATGTCCAAGAGAATGGAGCTCATTGCAGATGACACCAAGCTGGGTGGGAGT
>NW_009222314.1:0-11581 GCF_000690835.1 Fulmarus glacialis | reverse complement strand
GATACCCTGCTGCCCCGGGCACCTCCCGGCGAAGGGAGCGACCGACCGCCGCCTGCGGGGTAGGCTTTTGGTTTTCCACGGCGAAAACGGCCGGGAAAAAATGCTGAGATGCTAGGACCGGAGGGAGCGCCGTGAAAGGGGGAGACCCGCCGGTTTTTTTTTCGCCGAGTCTCTAACCAAAGCTCGCTTCGTTAAACTGTTAAACGTTGTGCAACATTTGTACAGCTTAATTACAACTTTTTAAAACAAGCCGAACGCAACCTTTTCGTGGCAATAAAACATGACGGGGCATGAAAGGTGGTTCAATACTTTCTGCTTAATAGCTTGTTAGGCGTGAGGCTAGAGGCCGAGAGCTCGTGACTACACAGCAAGGTGTGAATTATTGCACCATAATTCTCGCCCTGGAGTGTTTTATTGCAATTAATAACTGTTTTCATGTTTTAAATACATTTTCTCACACCATAAAAAGCAGAAATGGAAAGTACTTGCTAATGGGAGAAATACCGGGAGGACTGGGCACAGATCACCAACTGGAGCCACTTCCTTGGTTTCGTGCTATTTTGATCGGCTTTTAAATGATTTTGGAATCCTGTTTGGCTTTAAAACTGTGTGGGCCCAAAGCCCTGTTATTTCCCTTTGTTGAAGTAGGTCTCCCTGCAAATCTCTTCACAGATATTCTGAGTCGGGAAGCGACTTCCATTTATTTGCAGCATATTTTCACCAAATTAAGTTCAGCCACACAAAGCCACACATTCAGCTCCCCATGCCAAGCTACTAACTTCTGAGATGTGCACCTCTTTATTTTGAAAGCAGAAAAGAGATGGATTCGGAAACAGCTTGTTGCTTTTTTGCGTAGCCTAGTCCTGTGGCAAATTTGAACCCATTCCAGTTTAATTTTGGGTAACCTGAAAGCTGAAGAAAAGCAGATATCACAAAAATAAAATGCTATTTGAGGCCCCTGGTCCAGATCCTACTGAAGCTGCTGGAAATGCAAACCTTGCCTTTACTGGGAGCTGAGTCTGCCTCTCGATACTGAAACGGTGCCATAAAAGTGCTATTACAGTGATACTTTTCTCCACTTGTTATTAAAAAACTGTGAAGGCGATGCCTGGGGTTAGTCAGCACAACCTGCTTTAATATGTGTATATAATATAATGCGCTATATTAACATCACTGAATAGATGGCAACTTGTTAACCAGTCTGATGTCAAAAAGCCAATCTTTAAGAGCAAATACAGGGATTGGGAATACGGGTACCAAGATGGAAAATTGATTGGTAGTTTGAACTCTCACTTAAGAAAGACTTAATGGGATGAGGAGATTAATAATGGGGGTCTCTCGGGCTGTCTGTCACTGTTTCAAGTACCCCAGAGGTCAGTAATAACAGCAAATGGATGAGGCAGGTCAGATACCGTGGTAGTCTCTTTCTGGATGTTACTAGACACGTACTTGGTCCATTATCTGGTTTCTAGTTGGGACACAGCACAAAGCTAATTCTAGTAGCACTAAAAGAAATAAACCATATTTCGATTTAGTCTTGTCAGCGTTTAGTAAATCCGTGACAAGGTCTTGCTTCCTCTTCTGCCGCTGCGGCAGCTGCTGTGGCTTTTTCTGCATCTCCTTACTGTTGTTCTTGTGTTTATTGCCCTTGGGGCTGTTTTATGGACCAGGATCCCAGGCGTGCTGGGCAAGGTGCAGGACAAAACCATGCCTCTTGTCCTGAAGAGCCAGCAACGTAAGAAACAGGAGAAAAGTGGCAGACAGAGCTGCCCCACCACGCAATGACAATTTGCAACCGGAGAAAACAGACAATATGTTCTCCCCTTTCAGCCTGAAAAACAAGGATGGGTGGCGGCAGCCCCTTCACACATATCCAGATCGCTCTGAAGACAGACTTTTCCCCTCTTCTCTGCAGTGCTGAGACTTAAGGACAGAGCACCTGAGAGCAGGCGATAAAACATTTCCAGCCAAAGGTGTTCAGTGGCTTCTGCAGTGACGGTGTTGAACAGAGCCCTTGAGAGAGGTGACAGAGGGGGGGCTCTGTCACCTGTGGCGTCAGCCTCGGCAGAGCACGTGCAGGGCTCCCCAGGCAGGAGGACTAGCCGAGGGAGTTTCCATCCCGGGGCTGGGATCCCTCCAGCGCACGTATCGTGATTCTAGTACTCGGCCGCATTGCTGAACTGAAATCAATGGGATTGCGTGCTGAAATAAGGGAGTAATGATTTAATTAACCCCATTTTAGAACTGAAACACGCAGTGTCGTATCATTACAAGGCTCGTTCTGCCGGTGCTTTGTGGTATTTATTCTAATGCTACCCCTGGAGACTGAATTCCCTCATTTGTCTCCCTGTCATCTTTAATAAACACTGACCATACATTAACAATGAGATGAAGTTGTAATTCAGAATAAGACAGGCTTTGTGCCTATGTCTTTTTGTTTGCTCCCACTGAAGTCCATTTAATCCAGCTGGATGTTGCTTTTAAAACAGCATGAGTCAACTGAATTTATTTTTAAGGAAGTCTGCCTGAAAAAAAATTAAATATTAATAATATCTAAATTTGAATATGTTACTCAGCAGAAAAATCTTTACAAGACTTTAGTTTATCCTGCAAGTGACTTCACTAGTTATTTTCTAAAAGCCTGGAGTTTTGTATAATTCTTCCCTTCTAAACAGATGAAACAAACAAAATGTAAAACCCATCTCCATAAAGCACAACAAAATAATAATTTCCAGATGGGCTTTCTGATGGAAGATCAAAGTCCTTCATCTCAGACTTGGGAAATTTCCCTTCCATGCTGATATCAGTTTTATCTGAATGCAGTTCATCCAACATTTGCTTTTTTCAAAAAGGCAATTAGCTAGATGAAACTGCAGGAGAATGCTCTTAGAGCTGAAGAAAATAGAAAAGATTTTACTAAAAATAATTTCAAAATTTCTGGGTAGGTAAGGGGGGGAGGAATCTTTCTCACTTTGATTTGTACAAAAATTAGACATTTCTACACACTGAAAAATGCCAGCTTCATATGCAAAGATGAAATAAGCAGAAAAGAGTTGTTCCTGCATTGGTGCAACTGGTTTGGACAAACTCCCTGCCGTGCATCTCTGATTTCAAATGTCAGCCAAACTAGTCGTGTGGCTAGAAAATAATAGGTCAGTGTTTTTCCGTAAATGTTTTACGCATCTGTGCATTTTGAGATTTTGCTTCCAAGAAGGGACAGAAAGCCTGTACTCGCAGGGTGTCTGCATTTTCAGCTTAGCAGTGCCATAGAGTTTGTGTAAGGCTTTCTGTTTCTGAAGTTCGACCGCTGCTAGTAGGTGTACCCATCACTCTGAATTGTGTTGCTGTGTTTTGGCTTATACAAAATAGGTGTACAAAATACCTGTTCATTTCATTAAGCCTGGGATTTTCAAAAGATTGAGGAAGTCAAATTCCCCAGTCCTATTCATCCACTTAGGAGTCTGCCTTCTGGAGGACACTAGTTCCACTCTCCATCTCTGTCTCACACACACACACATGCACATTTTCATCTTGTTTTTCTCTCTCTACTTACATGCTTGCACAGAAACGCTCACAGTTCGGTATTTTTATCTCCAAGACATGCCTTTTTAGCTAAAAGGGCTGTGAACGCACAGCCCGAAAGACTAATGCACTTCAGCAATGAATAGTCTTTCACCTTGGAAACCTTAATCTGCTTTTCCCTGACCGCTTTTCACTGCCCACCATCAATGTGAAATATCAAACAGCTTCACAAGAAAAAATCAACCGATCAAAACTCACAGATGCACCAATAATATTTTAGAAAGCAATTCATCTGAAGGTCTCTTGACAAAGGGCATTATGGAACTGAAATGTAATTATCTTGGCATTTAAGTTTCTGTTTCCACCATGTGGTTTGGTTCACGTATTTGATTGCAAAGTTTTATCATTCAAAACAGCCTATAGGTCTCTTTTTCATTGCAGACACAAGGCAAGTACAGCCATCTCCGCCATGGTCCTACGACCAGTCCTACCAGTACCTGGGCTCCATTGCCACCCCCTCCGTGCACCCCGCCACGCCAATATCACCCGGCAGGGCTAGCGGCATGTCATCCCTCACCGCAGAGCTTTCAAGCCGGCTGTCAAGTAAGTACCTAAAAGCTAGTCCCCCCGCACCGGGCCTCACCAAAGCCTCGAGGCTGACTCCAATGCAAACCGGTTGCAATGTCCTAGGGTGCTGCCGCAGCTTTTCTCCAGTTGCAGTGAAGCCTACTGGGGGCCCTCTGCAGCAAGCCTTCTCCAACGCTTTGCTGGGATTTGTGCAAAGAGTAAAGAAATAGGGTTTGGGGCCCAACATATCATTGTCAAAAAAGGAAAAAAAAGAGGAGAAAGCAGCACTTTGAAGATGTATGGAACTATAAAAATAGTTTGGAGTGCTGAAGAGCTATCATATCTGCCAAGAAATGAATGCCACAGATATTTCAGTTCTGTTTCCTTCCCTCGCTCTAAATTCAGACCAGAGCACAGCAGGTTATGGGTGGACACACTGACTGCAGGATGGTGGGGTTTGACATTTTAAGTGTTGCAGTGGATTGTCTTGTTACATCTTCGTCAAATTGTACTGCAGAGCTTTACAAGCCAACATAAAAATATAGCATGGAAGTGAAAGCTACCCCCCTGGTTTCCACCATACTCAACTGACCATCTGCTGACTCTAACCCACACATATTGAACCAATATGTATGTGTTCAATAGCAGGAATTTTCTTAAAATGAATGAGAGCCATATAATTCAAATTTGCACATGGCTTTTTCAAAAATATCTTCTTTGGCCGCACATATTGCTCTCATTTGAATACTCAGGGCTTCGTCTAAGATCAGAGAGAGTCACTTGAACGTGCTCCAGCCTGTCCTATTGTTGTCATATAGAGCCTGCTTTGAAAGAGTCACAGGGACGATGCTCACCAAAACTAAATTGTTAGGTCTGGGTGCTAATTACATCTTAGAGATAGCTGAAAATACAGGAAACCTTTCAGAAGGAAAAAAAAAAGGAAATTTCGTGTTTTAAGAAAGTCTATAAAAACTCTCATTCTTCATTGACACACTCTTCTTTTAAAATGAAAAGACTCCTTTTAACTTTCTCCCCTGTGTTTCCCTCCCTCTGCACTCCTTTCCACTGGCAAAATGCAGAAACGGAGAAAATGGAGAAGGATGAAAAAAGATCTTCTTCGTAGCAACCAGACAATTTCAAGTAAAACAAATTATTTCATCAAGTTTTTTACTTAGAAAAGTAGTTTTTCTTGACAGAATTGTTTGAAATCAGTATTTTCCAGCTATTTTGATTTTCAAACCCTATACAGGGGTGCCTGATGCATGGGTACTTGTAGGTGTGGGTACGTGAATCAGACTGAACGGAGACGTTAATCACATTTTACCTTTACCAGTGTGGCGACTGAGGTTGCACTCAAATGAGTGAATGCACTCAGTATTGAGATGCGGTATCTTTTGCATTGCCGTAGTGCCCAAATGTCGTCATTGTGTATCAGGGCCCTTATTGTGCTGTGCGTGGTGTGAGCACCAAAGGCTTCCGTGGTGGCTGCCCCCAGGAGTGCACGGTCTAACAGAAGATAGCCATGTACGCGTGGAGTAACAGCACGCTGGGTTTCTTTTGTGGCACACGGTGAGCGTGGAGGTAGAGCCCCAGCACTAGGGCTTGTCGGTGCTTTTTGTGCCGGTGGTCAAATTGATTTACCTTGGGGCAGGCCTAGTTTCTCCATGACTTGTGAAGGAACCTAGAAGAGCTTCGTTCACATGTCAGCATTCTTTCTTTCCTGTCTTAATTCTGTACATGGGGGCTCATCTCTATACATCTTAAGTGTTTTTTATAATGCTTCCAAAATGTTACTTCTATATTAAATGTCATTAAGTATTCCCAGAAAAATCTTTCACAATGTTTTCTCCCCAATCCCATTACTGTCACATACACTTGCTGTCTATCTATGAAATTTCTCCTTGGCAGAACAAAGAGCAAATTTGAGGGTTTTTTTAGGCTCTACCATCTAAAGACACAGCGCCTCAAAAGAAAAAGCAAAGATATGGGGCATACTTGAAACACCTTGACATTAAGTCTCATTATTCTGCTTTTTGCCAAACTGGGCAGAAGAAAGCCTCATGTGATAAGTGATATGTCCAGGCAGTTTCAAGGAGTTTGATTTCTTTCTCGGGAATGAGGTGTGGAAGTACCATTTAAAATCTGGCAGGTTGTCAGATGCCACCTTCAACCTTAGCTACTCTGAAGCTCCTGCCATTCCATACCATAGTGTATCTTGCCGTGTTAAATCTAAAGGTGCTGGGGTCTAGGAGAAGGAAATGTGTTCAGGGGTCCCATTAATCTTCCAGAAAAAAATGGAAAGCAAACTCAAAAAGGAAGCATACAGCATGCGTCAGAGCTTTTCTAAGAAATTTATAGAAATTCATCAAAGTGTGCTGGCTGTGTCATTGACGAGCTTTCAGAACTTGGCGCTGGAGTGTGTCTGCGCTAGCTTTAAATCTGGTCAGAGCCAAGAGCTTTGTTTTCTCTCTGCTTCTTCTCATGAGTATTTCCTTCAGCGCATGGCTCCTCTTCTGCAGACTCCACGCCTTGTCTGACAGAAGAAGTTGTCTTCTGGAAAGATTTTTTCTTAATTATTATTGTTGTTATTTGAATCATGCATAGCTGCCAACACTAGGGACTGACACCTTCCATTAATCTGAGTCATGATGAAGGTCCTTCCTAAAGAGGCCATTATCTGCTCCGCTTGTTTAATCCTTGCACACCAGGGAAGGAGACGATGGGACCGGGCATACTTCCACTGATGTCAGACAAAGCGAAGAAGAATTTGACTGCCCTACAAAACATTTCACTTAGCAGGATGAGAAAGGCTTCTAGCACAAATGAAAGGAAGAAAAAAGACCAACCCCCAAATATATCGTTCTGCTTTAAAAAGGCAGTATTATTGTTGTCTTTTTTTACATACTCATTAGAGCCAAGATTTTCAGAAGTTAGTAATAATTATGTAGACATTATATGAGGACCCAGATACGAAAACCTGAAGTGAACCCGATTTATCTTGACTTTGGTAGTGTTGAGAGTCAATGGGGAACTGTGCTCCTAAGTGCTGACAGCTGGGCTGAGCCTGTGTGTGTAAATCCTGCCTGTGCAGGTTCGTGTCCCTGGACAATCTCTGCACCGTGGAGCTTCTCATTTGAGTCGGCAAATAAAACTGGGTGCAAGGATAGCCTATGCAGAAGCTGGACAATTTGTATTCAGGCCCCAACAGTGAGTCCAAGTGATGCTGGGCAAGGAGCTTGAGATCTGTGTCCCTGTTCCCCACCCAGCCACCCGCTGAGGACGAGGGGAGGACGAGGGCACTCTGGAAGTGTAAATAATTGCATGTGCTGTAAGGTCACTAAGAGCAAACACACACGCATACAAAATAGGGCGAGAGCTTGTCTTTAATCGCTGCTTGAAATTAATCCAAAACATCCAGATCCATGAGCACTACCATGACCGCATTGGAGAGCAGGTGAGGGATAGCTCTGCTCCGGCAGTATCGGCACCGCTTCGGTTAACCGTAGACCGGAGTTCGGATGTTGGTTATCGCCTCGAAAAGGTGAACCTCTGTTCTGCCAGTTCAACAGTTCTCTGTCTCCCTTCCCCACCACCCAGGTGCTTCTGACTTGACTGCGTTCAGTGACCCCCGGGTGGGAATCGACCGCTCCTTCTCCGCGCTCCCCTCCATCTCCGACCCTCGGATGCACTACCCGGGAGCGTTCACCTACACGCCGACGCCCGTCAGTTCAGGAATAGGAATCGGTATGTCTGCCATGTCCACGGCCACGAGATACCACACTTACCTCCCGCCTCCCTACCCTGGCTCGTCGCAGGCCCAAGGCAGCCCGTTCCAGACCAGCTCGCCCTCCTACCACCTCTACTACGGAACCTCCGCCGGCTCCTATCAGTTCTCCATGATCTCGGGGGGAGACCGGTCCCCTCCACGCATCCACCCCCCCTGCACTAACGCCTCCACGGGATCGACGCTCCTCAACCCCAACCTCCCCAACCAAAGCGATGTGGTCGAGGCAGAAGGGAGCCACAGCAACTCCCCCACTAACATGGCGACCACAGCGAGGCTAGAGGAAGCGGTCTGGCGACCATACTGAATAAATTCTAAGTAGTTATGGGCCAGGACTAACGTGCTTTCCATTTCCCAGTGCCCGTAGGTATCCCATAAACACCCGTCTTGCTTATGGGCCCTGCCATGTTCATACATCACTTTGAGAAGGAAACCCTCCAGAAGCCAGCGCTCCCAGGAGCGGTGGCATGTATTAGCCAGCCCCTGACGCAGTGACGTCGCTCCAGCAAAGCATCCCTCGCGGGGGGCTGAGCTTCTGGAAAGGAGGACACCTGAGTTGGTGGTCCGGAGGTAGCGAGGGTGGGTAGAAATGTACCCAGTCTGTTTCCAGGCCTGTGGCTTTCTAACGTGCCTGGGCTTGAAGGTCTCCACAGCCCTAAAGAGAGTTTCGGTTCACTTCTATTTTTAAGACTTAAAACCTAAAAAAATCTTAGTGAGTTTACTGCATCTTATGGACATATTAACTGTAAGGAAGTATAGGAAGATTCCCAGAGGGAAACTGTGAACGCTTCTGTTTTAGCAATGCTGTGAATGAGAGGTTTTATATGTTGAACTTCATTCTTTCTTTTTTTTTTTTTTTAACCATGTTGTATATTCCAAAGAATATGGAAATTTTTTATTGCTGGGGTTTTTTTGTTTTGTTTTGGGTTTGTTGTTTTGGGGGTTGTTTTTTTTTTAGGATGCAGCTCATCCTGCTTTGCATCTAATTTGTTTTACTTCTCTTGGCACCTTATAAATTGCGAAAAAAAAAGATTTTACTCTTTTTTTTTGTTTTAATCATGCTTGCTTCTTTCTTGCTTTGTCAACTGAAAGAATCAGCCCCTTTTTCAATGACTTAATTTAACTTCTTTCTCTTGGACTTTTTTTTTTTTAATACAACGGCTACAGCCTTGGGTCATTTTCGACTACTGTACTACTTTGATGAGTTCATTGATATTTATGCTTGATATTTAGACTTTTCTTATTTGTTGATACTATTATTATTTAAATATACCTATATTAAAAAAGATCAGCAATTGCCTTTTTTGGTAGCAGCCAAAGTCAAATTTATCACATTGAAAAAGGCTGGAATAACGATGGGTAAAGTGACCTCCTAATTACCTAGAAATATTGTTTACAATTATCTCACTCTCATTCAGCTAACTGGGCTCAGATCCTCAAAGGCATTTAGGTGCCCAACTCCCACTGAAATGATTTAGGCACCAAAATCCCTGTGAATTTCTGTGCCTTCCCACCCAGTGGAGTCATCTCTCCCTACTCCTTCCTCACATTTCCGTCGTCACCAGTGGTGACCCTCAGGATCAGTAATCAGGATGTACATATTTCATAAGGCAGACTCAATATTCCCTAACTATATACATCCCCATATGGCCCCATTCTGCTCCCAAGCCTGCCTGGGCTTCCTAACAGCGCTGGTGGAGGTGTCCTAGTCTTTCAAAAGCAAAAGCCAACAGGCAGCTAGCATGGCAAGGGTGAAGTCCTGGCTCCGATGGAATCGGTGTGAGATTTGCTCCCAGCTCGGCGGAGCCAAGATTTCTGCGCAGTACAAAAGCCACGTTCCAGTGCGCTGGAAAATAGATCAGTTCGTGCATCACAGAATAACTCGAACTGAACAGGGTTGTCAAGCTCATCTGGAAAGCAGGCTAGCAAAGAAGGGGCCTTAATGGTTCCTCCGTCACCATCTTCTGAGGGAAGAGGAAGGGTATTTAAAACTGGTGCACACAATATTCAGTCCTGTAGCAAATATGTAAGGCTTATACTAACAGCGTGTTAATACAGAGTCATCATTGTTGCCCATCGTTACAGCACAAACATATCAGATGTCACTGTAAAGTTTATGGCACTATTTTATTTGAGGGTTTGGTCTGAATGCAGTTGTTGTACTACTCATTAATTACAAACTGCTGATGTTGACACGTGTGCGTTCCAAATTAGCTGATTATTATTTAATGTACCTCTTAAATGAGTGAAACAATTGCAGGTCAACTCAGAGAGTATTTGAAAGCAGGACTTCAGATCAGTGTTTGATGTTTAAAAAAAATTAAGAGGATTCAAATTAAAAAGATCCTTGGCTGCAGGCAGCAAAACAGCTGGACTTATTTAAAACCATTTGTTTTTCAAGTTTTCTTTTTTTTATATGATTTTGCTTCTTTGTTTAAGTCAGATGCAGTAGCACTTTGGTATTGAAAAGTTACAAATTGAAGAATTTAATTGTCAATAAGGTCATTTTTGTGCAGAAAATAGGGAGTGTTTCAAGAGATCTCAGCAAATGTTCAAAATGGTTCTGTTAAAATACATGCATGGCCTTGTGCTTTTCATTTAGCATAATATTCTTTATCATTTTCTAGAGTTCGCTCTGAACAAACAGGCAGAAAACATCAAAATTTTATCAGAACAGTTAAAAAGATATTTGGGAAGTATGGAGACCTTGCTGAATACAGAAATATGAAGACCCTACCTGTTGTGACATTTACATAGTTGGAATCTCACCTCTTCAGTAGCCTAAAAAAAAGTCCTTCATCACTAAACAGTAGCTCTGTTGCAGAATCCATCTTACACATTCTCTGTCGCTGTGCAATTAAAATCATCATTTACTGCAGCTCTCACATCTGCCTTGTGACTGGACCACCCAAGTGCATAGTACTGTGGGCGTGAACCCAGAAGTGAGGGAGAGGAGAGGACCTCAGAGGAGCCAGGTGCCTCACTGCGGCGGGCAGGGCTGCCATGGCCCGGTGACTCCAGCCCCGTGGCAGAAGCGAGGCTGATGTGGCTAGTACACTCCCAGGCCTCTCTGTCGCCGCAGAGTGCTTTCTGCTAAAGCCCTTTGCCCCTTTTAGCTCGTAGCTTGTACTACGCACTTTTGAAACTAAAAGATCAGGGATTTACAAGAACGGGGAGTTGGCATCTCTTAGCCTGGAGATTAGACCTAACATTGAACTATGTCTATGTCTACAAATCTACTTTCTTTACACTTGACCTAAAGGTGAAGTTTAATTCTACGCTCCCTGGTGTGAACAGGGTGAGAAACTGCAGAACTGGTCACCGCACTTACCCTGTGTCTCTACTGACACCCAACAAAACCCTGGGATTTCCTAGTCTCACATGTGGTAATTGCCAGCAACTAAACTTTTGAGTCTAACCTCTCTGTGTGTGTCAAGCACAGCACAAAGCCGCACCCTCTTTACAGAGGAAAAGCTAAGTTCATTATCCTTTGCAATTAGCCTGTTTAATCACTGTGGGTTTCAGTGTATTCACACAAGTGCTTATGAGAAACCACAGTTCACTCAAATCTATATTTTTGTAGCCATTCCCTGTCCCCCTAAGGAGAGCAAAGATCTTCAAGGCTGGAAAAATGCTCTCGTGTCGTATCTTAAGAGCACTTTGCAGGCAGAAAGAGGTCATTTGGATAAAACATTTCTCCCATTCACG
>NW_009222313.1:0-14379 GCF_000690835.1 Fulmarus glacialis | reverse complement strand
AAAATAATAATTATTATATAATAATGATAAATAATATTATTAATAATAAAATATTAATAATAATGCCAATATGGGCACTCTTTTTGTCATCTGGCAGAGGGAGGCTGAAGATGTATATCTCCTGTGTAGCTCCTTATGAGACCTGGCATCCATCTGCTTGAAAGGTCAGACACTCCTGCAGTACAGGATTCAAGTACAAATTTGCAGATGGAATGAAAGAAGGTAGGCATTTCCTTCCACTTTCTTATTTTTTCCCCACTAAATCCTGCTCCTTGGTGTTAGGACTTTGAAGGAATTAGTATCTCATCTGCACTAGATGCACGTTCATTAATAGCAACACAGTTCAATCTAAGTTAAACCACTGAAATCAATGGAGTTAGGGTGGATTTATACCACTGAGTTTGCAAACAGAATCTAGTCCTTAGATTGCTTGCTATACTATTTTTATACTGTGACCTATTTTAGTAGTTATCTTTAGAGAGGAAGGTTTAAGTAAAGATCATGGTAAAGAAAATGTGTCTCATTTACATACTTTACATACTATTTCATTTATTAAACAGTCATATATATGTGTGTTTAAATGAATAAGTATTATGAAAATTAATAGAAAAATAGGCTAAAAATACTTAACATTTAACAAAAAATTTATTCAGTTATAGCTGGAGCTTGCAGAAGGGGTTTGGAGATTTTCTGTTGTATTCAGATTTGAGCTTGCTTTATGTACATGACTACCCTCTAACTTAATCCCTTCTTTCTATTTTGTTTGTAAGGTGAGAGGCTTCAGGTAACTCAGAGTATGTATATTCATATACAAGACACTACAAAGAATTGTTCGCATGTATGTCAAAATGTGTTGAATAAAACATTTTGAAAAACAACAAACTGAATCCATATAAAAAGGAGTACCTGCAGAAAGATCTAGTTCTTTATATGTAAGTAAAACAAAAACATTAAAAAGAATTTAAAAGAAACTACAATTATTATACTGTTATAAATATTTCTAAAAAAAACCCCACCCTGTTTATTTAACCACTGTGAACAAAGTGAAATAACATTAAATGCAAAAACACTTCAATATTCAACATAATCTGCATAACCAAGAGGGAAATCAAGTAGGATTGTGGTGTGGTTGCTCTGAAAATACAGATTGCCTTCATACTTTGTGATATGTTACAGAAAAAAAAAAAAGCGTGCACATTTCAATCCTATTTTAAACAGGATCTATGAATAATCTCTGGACTCATCCATCCATGTCAGACCGAAATCTTGCGATTTCTTCCAAAATAGCCCAGGCCACACCAGCAAGGTCTCCAGGCCTGTGTTTTCACATAACTGCTTCAGTCCGGCTGCAATTCTCCCCACTCAAGTCCGTCCACAGGCCTGTTAACAGCACTGCCTCTCAGCACCTAGTTCTGATCAAGCTACCAGTTCCAAAAGCAAATACAAATAAAGATGTTTTGTTTTTTTTATGTTAACATTTATCCCATCTTCTTCCTGCCCACAATCTAGGCTAGTATCTGATTTTGTCACCAGCCCTTTTGTGCCTCACATGCACGCACCTCTGGCAGGCTCTTTCCTGTTGTGTCTGCCATACTCTTCTCCAGAAAAAAACATTAGCACATAAAAATCTTATTGATACTCATATGCTCATTTTGCACATCGCTGCATTCATTTTCCTACTGAGATTAAAACATTTATCAGAATTTGTTAGAACCAGCTGTATTTGACTGGGTTATGTTTAGAAGCAAGGAGTTTGATCCAGACATCATTCTTCATAGTACATCTGCTAGTTCTTCTAAATGGTTTTTACATATATACACTTTTCACATTTTAAACAGCATTTTCAGTTTATTCTTCCTTCTACCAGCATATATAATGGTTAAGGGATATTTACAATGTGCTTACTGGATCTAAAAAGGGTTTCATGATTCTTCATTCTCTGGCTTTGTAAAAATGCTCTGAATCTTTTATATAATTTTTGTGAGTTTGAAGGAGAGCTCCGTTTTTATATCTTTTACACAAAAATGCTAAAAGAATTTTTTAATCTGCCTTCTTTCCTTCTCATGCTAAACTCATACTAAAAATTCTCTTTGTTCTTTGCTAAGTGGTTTCTGCATTACAATGAGGTACGTACAGTCAGAGTTTATATGTCATTGGAAAACAACAGAATTAAAGTTTACAGAAGACTGATCAAGTTTCAGGATTTGATTATTTTAAAAAAAGATGGGAAATAAAGATGGCCTGAAAAAAGTAATTTCAGTGTAAGGAAAAAAAGAGGCAATTAAAAAATATATTTCAATTCCAGAAGGGTTCCTTTATAAAATAAACAATTGAAAAACACGTTTCTGTAAATGGGAAGCAAGGATTATCATCATATTATGAACTGGCTTACTTAATATTTATTCTGATCCTTGCTGAAAATGTAAATGCAACTCACAGTCAAGGATTGTTCTTTCAGACTGCCCCCTGGTTGTTGTTTTTTGAAGGGGGTGGTTGGAGAGGGGATTAATTTCTTATTTTTTTAACCCACTGAACATGATTGATTGGACAGGTACAATCCAAACACATTTATCTGTTTATAACTTCTCTCCTTTTATTGCTATTGAGAAAGCGTTGTGAAAAAACCCTCAGTTCTCAAAATATTTGTGTTGTGTGTATAGGTAGGATCTTTTTTACTATACCTCTAGTCATGAAGAAAAATAGAAGAGCCTCAATTCAGACTCAGTCTGATCCCTTTTGTAATGAGTACTCTCTAATATTGTTTAATTGCCTGTGAAGATGCAAACAGGCCTAAAATCCATAATAATTAGCTTAAGATAACCGGCTGAGGTTCAGGCAAATCATCTGATATCAGCATTTCTGGTTACTTTGCACAGCAAAAGGAGAAAATTAGGAGGGATAATCTATAAATGCAGTGGAAAGGAAAAAAGAGTTTTGTTTACTAAGAATTTCTCTTTCCAGCACTCCTAGCTTTTCCTGTATGCTGCAGACAGTATCCATAAGGACATACAAAACACATTCAGCATCTGCGTGTTGAAATTCGTATTTGCAGGCTAGCTCTGAGCCAAAACTTCCAAGGAGAAAAAGAAACTACTGAGAAAGACACAAGACAGACATGAAGAACCAAATCCCTCCTGCCTCTCTGCTTGGTGTCAGTTAGAAAGAGAAAAGATCCGTAGCCTGCAAAATTTCTCACGTCTGTTTTTAGGGCAATGAACTACTTACTCTTCGGTCTGTGTTTAATAGGATTCTTCAAGTGATATCAGTGCATTTAGCATCACCAGTTGCTGCTACATTCCAGATGATAAACTAGCTAAAATGGGAGCACACTACTGTTTATCCACTCACCCGAACACTTCTCAGGGTTTAAAATTGCTGCTGTTTTTACATTGCACCTAGAAATGAATATCAAATCAGTGATTTTGCTGCATGAAAATAGGTCACAGTGGAAGCATATACTACCTAGAAACCGACACACCACTTACATGCTATATGCGGGGCTCTAATTGAGTCTGTAATTAGAAACTTATCTTACACTGTGAACTAATATAGTAATACAAGAATAAAAAAGAAAGAAAAAAAAATAACAGCAAAAAACCCCAACAAACTTTAGATAAAGCCTAGACAGTATTGGCTCTCTTTCTGGTTAACAGAAAAATGTTGGACCTTTTTATGCTGTTATATCCCCTCCAACCTGCCTCCAGCAAACAAGCATATGCATATCCAGATGAAATTAAGGATACCCTGGAACTTGTGGTTTGTGCAGAAAGATCACGGAGGACAAAATAAGGGGTAGGGGATGAAACAAATAACAGGTATATTCATTTCTCTCCTTAACGTCATTGTTGTGGACAATAATATTACCTATATGGAGTTGTTGAGTTTCCCACCAGTGTCTTTATTCCAGTCTTGAACATTCCAGCGAATATTCTGCTTGGCTGCAAAGAAAAGAAAATAGATGGAAAGAGTAACATGAGCAGCAGGTCTTTTAAAGAACATTTCTGGAATGCGTGTGTGTGCAAGTGTGCTTATATTTCCACATATATATTTTATTACAACATTTCTTTGAAGTTGCTGAAAATATTTTTTTTGGTGAAACTTTGGTCTTGTAAACACTGACATTAGAAGATGTATTAACCACCTTGTAATTGTGAAAAACATCTCAGTAATGTCTGGCAGTCATGTTTAAAAACTTGTTAGATGCCTAGGATTGAGAATCACTATTGAATGTCTCTCACATGTTCTTCAATGAATTCAGAGAAAGAAATAATTTTATCTCAAGCTCTTTAAATTACTGCAGCCAAGTACATGCACATATACCATGACATACTGTAATATTTTGGTTTAAACAACACAATTGAAAAAGTAGCCATAGTCACAGTACATATCTGCCTTCTTCACAAAGATATGTAGATGAAAGTGTGGTTGGAGAAACCACAATCTTCTAAAATAGTAACATCCTTAACTTTTTTCAGAAATCATCATTTATTTGGAAAGGCAGGGGAGTGACCTTCAGTATGTTTAGGTGAAGCAGCCAACTTTTATTCCATTGTTTTAAATCAATTATTTTGCCAGTGCCAGTAAAATCAGTGTCAAAACTGGTTCTACTGAGATTAATGGTAAAATATCCAACACATTATTAGGGTTGGATTTCACTCGTCACTTAAAATATTCACTATTTATATTTTAAATTATATATGATTCTTCAAAAGAATAAAACTATATCCAACAGTGAAACGCCGTTCAGTTTGTCTCCCTACCATCTGAAGAAAAGAATGCACTGACTAAACATTATGGGGCTGATTTCCAGAAGGCTACACAAGAGAGGCTTGCAATGAGTGCTTAGTTCTGCTCAGTTTTCTCTTAAATTAAACATTACAAAATCTATGAAACACACACACAATTTCCATTTCTCTGACCATTCTGAATCACAATTCAATATGCATCAACTGGGCTTCTGTCAACATAATTGGCTACAGCAGTCAGATTTTCAGAAGAGCTTAGCTTCAGCTTTGCCACCAAAACAAATAAGATTATCAAAACAAGCTCTGCATACAAGATGCTGACTTCTTTGAAAAATCTGTGCACAAGTGTCACGGTTGGAGCTGCTCTTCTGCACATTTGACCTTCATCTAAGTACCAAAGTGGTGCCAAATCTTCTTTAAAAAGCCCATTCCCCAATTGTCTTTTCTCCTTGTAAAATCCACTCTGTTGCATCTGCAGGATTAGCAGAATAAAATAGGATATGGAAGGGATGCCATATGTAGTCCAACCATTTTTCCTGCTGCTCACTGCTCCATCCCACGGGAATATTTATTTTAATTATTAAAGAGTTGAAAAACCAGAAAAGACCTTCTGAGCTAACTTGTCTGTTCTTGTGAATTTCTCAAGATGGACTCAGCGTAAAGAAAGAGCTTCTAGATGCTGATGTGAATTCACATTTTGATGGATTTTGTATTGATTGCCAACGTCAATGTGAAAGCATGTGTTTATTTAGGCCTGAAGAAAAGACTTTCTAAAAATGGGCATCCAACTGCCGAGTAGGGATTGAATTCAGAATGATGGCACAGAAGAACCTGTTTGGTTGCGGTTTTCCTTTCGTCTTGCTAGCTTATTATAATCAGTGACTGCTCTTATTATATCCAGTGACTTCTACAGGTATTCCATCTTCTGTACCTGTAAGAACCATGTAAATACAGTTATATTAATAAATATAGGACATATTTAGATCAAATTAAGTATTCCATAGAGAGGCTTATTTTGTTACTGATTGTGATCGACATGAACACAAAGCTAAAGGGTTTACTCCCAGGAACAAAGGAAAATTGGAATTTTATAAGCATTCTTTGTGGTGCCATAAGAAAGGGACATCTGAAGATTTTGCAGAACCATGTGCCCTTTCCATTTATTACCATATCCCAGAGGGAGAAAGAAGGTGGAAAAGAAATAATACAAGCACTGAATTACAGATAGAATAGGTTTAGAGTTTAATGGTAGAAGACTCTTCATAAATGCCAAAGACCATCGGTATATTAATTTAATATAGCTGTGGCCTCCCTGTGTCTATCTCTAGCCTTCAGCATTTCCAGATCAACTGAATTATGAGAATTCTGATGTGATACTTTCTGAAAACACACATGTAAATGAAGCTTGCTGTTGGGATGATAGACAGTTACACTTCAGTCATAGCCAAATGACCACACTCCATATAAGGCAAGTGGACTGAATGCAAGAGCTCAGAAAAGATTGTCTGAACATGAAGAACTCAAAGTCCTTCTTGAACATATGAAATACAGTATGGTTGTATGCTAAATTTATACCAGAGAAGAAGAAGTAAGAAATAGGTAAGAGCAACTGGAAATCTGGTTGTGAGTCAGTGCACTGATTCCTGGTTCCTTTTTTTTTCCCCTCAAAGTGAAAGTCTCTTTGTTTAAAGCTAATTATAACTTGGGATGGGGGCTAGTACATTGTACAGTATAAAACAATAGTAACATTTTATACAAGGAAAAAACCCAGCATGGTAGAAACTTGGAATTTATTGTTACAGCCATTTATTTTACTATTACTCATTTAGCTAGATGCTATGCAATGCAAATATACACCGTGGATTTCCAGACAAGATGCTGTAGAAGTGAAACAAACCAGAGACCAAGAAGGGAAATAGAATAAGGTAACTAATGGGAATACACTTTGCAGCGCAAAGGTTTTGTGTGAGCATGTGCAGAATGCAAAAGACAAGAATTTTGCCTCTGTCCATTCAGACTAGATCACATCTGCTGGAAAATGCAACTTCAGGAAGCAGCATTTGAGACTATGGATGGAATTTATCATTGTCTTTGTAGCTGGCAACAAACAGATTTGATAAGCTTTTAAATGCTGCACTATTTTCTTAACATGTTTTTCTTTGACATTTTACCTATTTAAAAACAGTTAAATACAACTGAAAATGAAATGTAGTATTTAATTGTGTGTTAAAGCAAAGCATCCCACTCAGTCTGAAATCAACATATGCTTTGGGGCTTTGTTTAGTTTCATGGAAAAGAAAAATAAATATCAATTTTCCTTTGCGGTTGTCCCTTAACATTCTTGTTTTGGTTCCTCAGGCAAATTCAAAATAAAAAGAAAAAAAGAAGAGCTACAATCATTCACAGAGCTGTACTCCTGCCACAAATTGCTAGGCCATTAATGGTCTGTCAGTGAGGAGATGTTGGTAGGGAAATCACCCTTTCTCAACTGCTCTTTCAAGAAGCTATTCCTCAACCTTCATTTGTGCTCATTTTTTTTATTCAAATATTACCTTAAAGGTTTTGCTGTTGTTGTTGCTCGTGACAGCAGCATGCAATAAATTAGTGCAGTAGCATAAAATCTGCTAGCTTTTCACAATTATTTATTACATTAGAGCACAGAGGAAAGGATGGAGCTTCATACCTGTTGGGGGTAATAGTGACAAATCAGGCAAGTAGAAACAAATAAGTGTAAAATAACTGCAAGTAACTTGCACTCTGCTGGGTGAAATCATGTTGCTCCCGAGATCAGGGATGCTTTTGCCAGCTTTGCCACCAGCTGCAGTGGGCTAAGAAGTGCCCATCTTCACATCCTGCAAGCAATTCCCCAGCCAAAATCCACAGTCAATCGTAACATAGAGATTATGAGAAAAAACATATCTTGCTTAGTGATATAAATCCCAGTTCAGCTCTTACAACTGTCCTAATGTTGTTATCAAAGGAGTAACTTAATATTGCTGACCCAGTTCAACAAGGTGATAAGTGATAAAGGGAAGTATTCATCACGGTTAGGTTAACACACACTCTCAGTGAAACAAAACTGACCCCTGTGGAGATCACCTGAAGGGACCCAAGCTAGTCTTCCCTCCTGAATCACCTGGGGAAAAAAAAGCAGCAGAGGCTCACCTCCCCCTGTGCAGACCTCCCCCTTTCCCCAGCATTCATTGGCATGGTAGAGAGTGTCTAGAGAATATCTGCACTGTGGATACTCCACTGCTGGGTGGAGAGAAAAAAGGCTGTTATAAGTCTCCATACAGATTAACTCCTTCAGTAATTCAGCAGAAATATACATATAAAAATACCTATAAATCTCTAGGAACGTACAGCAGAAGGCAAAAGGCAAAATAGTCAAAATATAGGGAGGCAAAAGTATAACAAAGAAAGAACAACTTCAGCCTATCCAAATATTCCTTTACCAGGGTGTTTATTAGATAGCTGTTCTAGCTATTTTGTCAGACATTCGTTCCCTTTCTTTTTCCCACTGTCTTCTTTGTTGTGACTGTTCTCATTGTTTGAGAGTAGAGAAGAATTTCAAATGAAGGAGTTAAATCTCAACACATTCAAAAAGTTATGGGACCCATAGTAAATTACATGTTGCGAAGCCTCATCAGCTGAAGCGATTACTCCATTTCTTCAAGCCATTTTAAAAGAGCCAAGAAACTGATGCTATTTACATCATGTATATAAATAACATATATCTCATATTTATATAAAATGTGTGAGATGGGTGAACATTTCTGCAAGTGTTCATTTGAATTTTAACTTGAATTTATATTAGCAGTGATTGCACAATGGAGACAATGATTGTACCCAACCCCTTTTGAATTTTCTCCCCTTAGGATTTCAATGAGTCTCTGCTTTTTGCATGAGCTTTCTCAGAGGCAGGGGCTTGTGATGACAAGTGTAGTATTTAGAGGGAATGATATTTCAAAAAATCATTTCAGGAGTGCTCCTGAAGATGCAGCCATCTAAAGACAAATTCATTGTATTATGAAGAGTGAGAAGGGAAAAAAAGAAAAAGAAAGAGTGAGGATTTTTTTTCACGGTATTTCCTTTGGAGGTTGCTTTGATTTAATTTAAAATGTACATACAAGCATTGTAAAATTTAAAACCTTGTTCAATAGATTTCAGAAATGTTATCAGAGACAAGGAGCATTTGTCAGTAAAGCAGTTTAATCCTGTAGAAAACTAGATATATAAGAACATATTTTTCTTTTTATGCATGTTAGTACAACTGGTAAAGATAAGTATTTTTGCAAGAAACTGCAGTTAATCATGTAAGTATTTGACAGTAGATTATATAGCACAGTGGGCTTAGTACATGACAGTGCTTGACATTGGGTAATATTTCCAAAATCCCATGTAGGAGAAAACAAGGAGCCACCCACACAAAGTACCGAAGCACCTTGCAGAAAACAAGTTTACTTTGCTAATGAAAGCTTTATAACCAATAAATCTCACCTTCCTGGTATTATTTTACATGGTGTAGGGGACAATTCATCACAGGATGACTTTATTCCCAAAATTCTTTACCAGAGCCCTCAAGGCCAGCAAAGTAGCACATCCGAGGGAGAATGTGAGTGTGGATTTCATCTGTGAGGACTCTGGAAGTGGAAGAGAAAAAGTAAAAACAAGCTATGCTCATTCATTCAGAGAGGGAAAATAACACATATTCTGCTGATGGCTGAGGAGTGTGGCTGGAATTCCAAATACTACTTTTAATTTGTTTATTATACAGTCTGTAGAATAAATAATAGCACTTAGAAGCAAATAGTACCTATGAACAACAAGAATATTTAAGAAAATTGTACGACATCCTGAGAAATTCTAGAATTATAAAGAGGAGTTAAAATTGACCGTGTTATTTACCATAGCTACTTAAAGTTCCATTATGCAATGCCATTTCATGCCAGGTTAAGTATTGCCCACCAGAAATATCACACAGAAGCTCTCTCCCAAATCCCAACTGGATCAAAAAAGGTAGCATGACTGGACTACTTTTGTACATTTGTATTTGCTTCCTGGTTTGGAAGCTGTTTTCAGATTTCTATCCTCTGACACGCTTTTTACTAAAAAGTCAGTTAAGATTAGCTAGGACTCTTATGACTCAAAACCACAATGCCTGAAGGACATAAACCTTGTGAAAATTGAGGTGACTTCCCAAAAGACTTCAATGCATTCCCACAAGCTGGCAATGTCACAGGCATTTCCAAACCTGCTACAAAATTAATCAATGAAGTCTCATACCCACTTGACATACAGAAGCATTCTTATTCACGTTAAACAGTTAAGAGTCTGAACTCTGAGCCCCAGAAAGTTAAAAGCCCATATTTCAACTGTAGCTAGTATTTTTGGTATTGTAATTTGCATTTAATTGGGACTGATTTTTCAGAGCTAGAGAACACTGCTGGCCTACAATGGACAACCAAATAATAGGCAGATAAATCAGTTTTTGAAAACACTGGCCTTAAAGAACTTTTCTGCAGAAAAAACAGCATGTCATAAAAATACAGTGAGGAAAAGCCATTTCTAGTCCTGTAGCTGAGCCCCAAGGCAACCTTTTGCCTAATACACGTATGGCAAAAGCAGATTTGTATAATGGCTTTTTACAGTTTGTATGCATAATATAACGGAGATAGCTGTGTACTATAATTCACATTTGCCCCTATACGACACTAGCTGAACTAGCACTGAGTCTCTGGCACTGTAGATCTGAAGGCAAGGCTGCAACGTAGCATGGCCCTGGAGCCACTAGTCATTTGGTTCTGGATCTTAAAGGAGGTTTTGGGGGAGAATAGGAAAAAATAAAAAAAAAAACATAACTAAACTAACTTTGCATACCAGCTGTTCCCCTAGCGCATGAAGGCAGAAGAAACTTTAACTATGCCAAGAAGAGAGAAGGAAACGTACTCGATAGAGTCAGGCCAAAACAGTGGCGATTCCAACTAAGGGAATAGGTTCTGAGGGCTCTTTGCAAATGAAAACTGGCAATTGGCACCGAGCCACTCTTGTAATGAGTCAGTGCTGAAGTCGCTACTATAGCCAGCACTTTGCCACTCTTGAGTAATAAGCTTTGTTTGGGGAATGTCAGCTCAATTTATTATACATAGATTAAATTTGATTTTCTACTATATTGCAGATTATATACAGACAGGCTTAAGAAAACCTCCTTTGCTGTTAACATACATTTGTTCATATTTCTTATACCTACAGTTCAAAAAAGGCTGAGGGTCATCAGAATTGTTGGATTATTAATAAATACTATTACATTTGTAAGGTAACAAAAACAACATCCCAAAAACATGTATGACCACTTGATTTCCATTGCATTAGGAAAAATATCTAAACACTTAAAACACATACTCTAATGTTTAAAAAGCAACTCAGAAAAAACAAAGTTGGAGTTTACATGCAGGTCCTATAAAAAGGTTCAAATGTTTAAAATATCCCAACATTAGGCAAGGTTTATATGCTCAGCTAAAATACAGAGCAGTGAATAGGTCATTTACTTATCTTCTAACACACTATAAATGAGGTATAAACAAATTAATTTTGCTTGTTTAATAGCCAGGGTAACACCAGAAGCAAAATAGTGACTTTTTAAAGTGCCATTTCACAGGAAAGGAACACGTCAGATAGATTCTCTACAAGACACTGAATCTACCTAAGTATGCCGACTCTGCTATATTGCACTATATGCCATTTTCAACTTGTCAGTGGGCTAGCAGCTTTCCTCCTCTCCCGATCCAAATCTTCAGCATTATGAAACTTAAAAAATACTCTGTTTGCACAAGCTTTCTTGTTAGATTTTCGTCTGGTTTTCCACTATGATAGTGCTTCTTGTTTGTGCCTACCTGCATATTTCTCACCCTCAATAAATGTTGAGCCCGCTGACTGAATTGAACTGAATTTGAAAGATCAAGATCAGAAAGATAGGTTGGGTCCTAGCAACATTATGAAAAATAGAGAAACACTGGAAATGCCCACATGAGAAGGCAACTCCTCATACCTGTTCCCACTAAAGGAAAGCTCCAGGGGGAGTTTATACTTTCTTAGACAACAATCGAACAGAAAAATCAAACCCATAGGAAATCAGATTTCATTCATTTTTACAGTTATGGAAACAGTGTTAATTAAATGCCTGCATGATGAAAAAGATATCTACAGAGCAGCGTCATTTCCCAGGTCCACCCATACGTTAAAGATGTAGCCTCAGTACAATCTCTTATGGAAATGTAACTTAGGTATCATGTGGCACCATACAGCCCTGGCTTATCTGTAGTACATTCCCAGTCCTTTACTTTAAAAAATCAGGATCACAGTTAGCATCAGATGAACCAGTATTTCGGAGGGAACAGGGGAAATCATCCATTGGAAAGATCTAGCCAGATTAAAATTCACTTTGTGTCTTTTTAGCAGTGCAAAATAATCTTATCAAGCTAAACACCACTCACTCTGGTTTTCTTGGCAGGGATCTCTACCAGCTGGCTGAAAAAGCCTCTCTGTACTCTTGAGGCCCGTGTGCTGATGCTTCTGCTGACCTCTGTGGCTGCGCCTCCCTCTGTCCCTCAGGACCATAGAACTGCAAAACTAGTGGCATTTTGTAAGGGGGGGGGGATAGCCTGGGCAAAAACTTAGGCAATCCCCAAATTTAAAAACACTTGCTTTGCCAGCTGAAATGAAAACAAAAATTTTCACAAAAAGAGAATATTTTAGGGGTGCTTTGCGGCAGTGAAGCAGCTGCATGTAAATTCTTCTGTAATCCTGCCTAGTCTGTGGAAGGAGAGAGAGACATAACCTCTAAGGAAATGGAGAAGATCCTGTGTTTAAACTGAAGGTAAATGAATGCAGTGAATGCATGAGGGGGGTTTTGTTCCTTTTTTCTTTTGTCTCTCTCGTTTTTTAACGTAGCTTTCTGGAGAAGCTCACCAGAAAGAGTCCTCAAGAGTGAAACAAGGATATGCATCTCAACTTCACCATGGGCAAGAGAGTTTCAACTTTTTGTTGAAAAAGCTGAGTGGTGGCTTTATGGGTGACTGCTACCATGAAGCAAGGCACAGAGATGTCCCTTTCATAGAAAACAGAAATTTTGAAATGGTGTTGTCCCACAGAAAGACTGACAAAAAGTGGGTTTTGCTCAGGAGAAGAGACTCCTAAGCACACTTTCAAAGGCAGTTAAAATGGTGACATTACTATCCTTCACAAAGAAAAATTAAGAAATGCAATTGCTGAATGTGTTTCACAGAATGTCAGTATAGCTGAATATTTTCACTGTAAATGAAGTCAAGGATGTCTGAAGAGGGTGAAAGTATGTACTTATACTATAAGAAAGTAAAAAGTCTTCAAGTCCAAAGCCAACAGCTTAAGGTGAGACTAAAGTACAAGCATCTGGCTGCTTCTGTTTCTCCTTTTAGCAGACAGCAGTTTAATGATACTTGTTTCCTGCCTTGCTGTTCTGCTAATTTGACAGCAAGACTGAAGTGGTAATCACATTTGGGAGATCTGAGGTAGTGTTCAGTGAAAGCATAAGTAGTAAAAGAAATAAGAGAAACACAACATTAAATCATTCTTTTTGTGTATTTATCTGTAAGATCTTTCCTCAAGTCACACATGATTGCTTTAAATATTGATTCACCATCCTCTCTCCAATATTAGTAATTCTTGAAATACAGTCTTTGGTTTCAGTAAAATTCAGGTTCTAATTTGAAGTAAAAACTGCTTCTTTATTCCCAGGAAAGACACAAGTCTTCTGTAATGCTTACTTACAGGATTTGCTTTTTTACCGTCACCTTGCTTTTTTCCAATGTTACTGGAAGAACTGTACTTCTGTTCTAAAATGGAATTTAAAATGTGAATTGAACACATTTTAAACAGCAAATGAAGTACAGGAACATACAAAATACACAAATGTTTCTCTAAGTCAATGAAAAAAAAAAAAAGAAATGTCAGAACAACGTGGCTTATATTTACACAGAGCATTTTCCTTTTCATCTTCCATCTTCACTTTTCACTACCTAGAGGGGTTTTTTTGACATCCATGGACAGCAACTAAAGGAGGTGGAAAAGCGCCAGTGTCCTACTAAAGATAGCTTCTTTTGAGCAGAACATAGAAGACCAGCAGTGGTATTTTCTATTTATTTTGCTTTATTTAGTGTCTGAAAAAATATTATTGTAAGCAAATCTACCTTATCTCTAGAAAATGTTTACATTCTGTAATGAATGCTCACTTATAACAAAAGAGTTATTAGCCATTTCCAGTCTAAGCACATTTGACCATCTAAAATGACATTTCTCCTCAGTAAACTACAAAGGTTAGGCTAAACTTTTATAGCTATATTAAGGCATTAATAACACCATCATTTCATTTATAACATGGATTTTTATAAACATTAGTTTTCCTCCTTGGAAGACACTATCAAAATAGAGATCTAAATCAAGTACTTGAAATAAAAAGTAAGGGCATCTACAAGATACTACAGTCCCTTAGTCTCCAAAGTCCTGGAGATGCAAAGCCAGGAGTGATTCTCTATTATGAGACAGGCGAGTCCCACGTGGATGTGGTTCACCGTTGTGGTTTAACCCGGCAGGCAGCCAA